>NC_133382.1:36717299-36773142 GCF_049309525.1 Garra rufa
ATGTCACCAAAAAAGTACAGATCACACTTTAGCTCAAGAAGAAAAAAAATGAAGAAAATCTAATAATATCTTTTAAAACATAAATTCTATACAATTATGTACATCCAAATATATATAGAACATCATAAATAAAAAATTATAATTACAACAGATGAATTTAAAACAAAATTTCATAGCAATATATATTTAATTGCATAAAGAAAATTAAGCTCATTCGAAGATATCAAGAATACACATATAGATTCTACATATACACACATTTATAAACTTAAAGGAATAAAACAGTAATAAAAGAAATATATACAAATATAAAATAAATTAGTAAATATATTAATTATATTATAATGATATATGATGCAATGCATTATGTTTAGTGTTATTTTAGTAACACTTAGATACTATTATCACTTTTATTCATATTTAATAATACTTTTTTTTTTTTTACAACTTTTAGTTGTCATATTTTTTTTATTTAATGCCATGTCAGCATCTTAGGCTATTTTCATGACAAAAACTATTTAAAAAATACAAGTATAACCAATACAAATAAAACCACCAAACAAACAAGTTATATGATATAAACATATGATAAAAAATTCTAAAACTTTTTCTGGCAAAATTATACTAAATAACTCACGTTTACTTTAAGTAACTTTTAGATTTTAAAATATTAATTTTCATTTTAATTTTAGATAAAGTTTGTCATTTTATTGTGTGTTTTGGTCATTTGTAGTTTTATTTTGTATATATTTTTTAAATAATACTCTTTAAAATCATTTTTATTTCAGTTTTAGTTTTATTTATTTTAGCACATCGAGTTCAATAAAAATAAAATAGGAAAATGTTGCTTGGATGAATGCATAAAAATAAGTTAATAATTTAATTCTTAATTTTACTTTAATATATTTTGCAATGCATTGCTTTCAGTGTTGTTTTAAGTAACACTGAGGTACTATTATAGTTTTAATAATCAGTTTTAGATTTTTAAATATTTTCATTTTAATTTTAGTTAAAGGTTTAGCTATTTTTTTTGTGTGTTTAGATCATTTTTACTTTCATATTTTTAATAATAGTTTGCTTTTTAATATTTTTTTATGTTGTAGTTGTTTTAGCACATTAAGTTAAACTAAATAACTAAAAAAATAGTGCTCGAATGAGTAAATAAAATAAATCCATAAATTCATTATATTACTATAATATATTTTGCAATGCATTACTTGCATTAGTTAAAAAGAAATTAAAAAAAGGAAAATGTTGCTTGAATGAATGAATAAAATAAACAAGTTCATTATATTACTATATATATTTTGCAATGCATCACTTTCAGTGTTTTTTTTTTTCAAATGTTCAAAATGAATTTTCATTTTAGTTCAAGTTTTAGTTATTTTTTGTGTGTTTGTCATTTTTAGATTTATATTTTTTTATATTTTTTAATCAATTTTTGTAAAATAATTTGTATTCCCGTTTTAGCTTTAGTTATTTTCATATATCAAGTTAAACTAAATAAAAAAGGAAAATGTTGCTTGAATGAATGAATAAAAATAAATTAATAAATTACTTCATTATATTACTATAATATATTTTGCAATGCATTACTTTCAGTGTTGTTTTAAGTAGCACTGAGATACTATTATAGTTTTATTAATTTAATATTAAATATATAATAAAACATAATATAAAATTAAAATATTAATTTTCATTTCAATTTTAGTTATTTTTGTGTGTTTTGGTCATTTTTAGTTGTTTTTTTATATTTTAATATTTATATTAATTATTTGAATATACATATAATTTTTTAATTATTTTTATTTCACTTTAGTTATCTTGGTACATCAAGTTAAACTAAAGTTAAAAAAAAAAAAGTTTATTTTATGTTTTCCTTTTAGTTTCAGTTTTACATTTAGCTAACTTCAATAACCCTGATTAGATTATTATAATTATTATTTTATTTTATTACAACTTCATTTAATTAGTATGCTTAATTGTCATGAAAATAATGTCACAATATTAAAAAAACAGACCTATGCATCATTTCTTAAAGTAAAAGCCATTTTCTTTCATGCAGAAAAATGACTCTGACATGGTTTTGTGACATTCATATTAATACATGTATTTTTTACATACTTTAAAATGAAAGTTATTGCAATTAGAAAACAGCCATGTAGTTCCCACAAAGCAAACTCCTTTAAAAGCAAAAACGTTAGGAGTTAAAGAATGTCTGGCCATGTCACCGGAGGATGATAGGATGTGTGTGTGTGCGTGTTGGGGGGTGGATGATCATTTAGATGGCACACTCCAGTTTTTCATCATTAGGCAGATGCCTCCTGCCGCTCAGGTTAGGACACGTCCAAAGCGCATGCTGTCTGAGTCAAATGAGCCAGTTCAAGCCCACCTGATGCACACACACGCACACACACTCTCAGAGCAGTGTCCCCAAGGCCGGCCCACCACACACACTTGCACCTGGCCCTCCATTAGCACCTAAACTTCACTTATTAGATTAATACCAGAAGTGACGATAACCCCAGACCTTTGGGGACTCCCACAAACTTCACCTGAACGCTGACAAAATCTCACTTCGGCACAGCGGCGTGCTTACTGACTGATTTAACCTTTGGCATTCTTGCAGTAACTTTAATGATAATTATATTTAAATCATAATTAGTAGATTAAGCCTGCGATATACTTTGTCGGTTTCCAATGCACACATTTTGAACAACCTGCAGGCTTGCTTCTGAATTCCCAGTGTGATGTTTGTATTTACATTCTAATGAATGTTGGTGTAATTATTACATGAACTCACTTGTGTAAAAAAAAAAAAAAAAACTTATTTATATTCAGTGAATAAAATGTGTTAACTCCCTTATGGAAAAACCTTAGTGTGAAGGTATTTTCACCTGCATTTTAACATTATGCAGTCTTAAACTTTTAAGGGGTAAGTTTACCTAAAAATTAAAGTTTTGCCATCATTGACTCACTCTCATGTCATTCTGAGCACGTATGATCTATAAAAAAAAAAATAAAAAATAAAAAATAAAAAAAATAAAAATTAAATGATATTTGAGAGCCAAAGCAGAAGATAAATATTTTTAACTTGATTTGCTTTAAAATCGTCATCAGAAGTATTGGAAAATATGACAAAATATTATGAATTTATAGTGTTTTTGTCAATCTGCATTTACTTTCATATTAAAAAGAGTGAACATTCATCACGTTATCTCCAGTTGCAGTCTTAAATGTATATATATATATATATATATATATATATATATATATATATATATATATATATATATTTGGGAAATTGTCATAAAATAAAAGAACAATACAGAAACCTCTAAAATAAGCCTATATATAATAGGAAAAACTAAGATTTAAGAATGGAGCAAATGGATTTTAAGAAAATGGAGACAATATGATTAATGTTTGCTCTTTTCCAAATGAAAGTGAACGTAGATAGGAGCTGTTGAGCTCCAAAATTGACAAAAACACTGTAAACTCACATTAAAAGTAGTGATTACTTTATGTTTCTATGATAAAGTCCTTTAAACTGTGACGTTTAGGCAGCAGTTTTCTTAATTACCATATATATACATATATATAAAATTAAATATATTTTTAATTATAATATATATTTTTTTAATTAAATTATATATGTTTTAATCAAATTACATTTTACTTCATCTTATATATATACACACACACACACACAATTAAATATATTTTATGTAATATATATAAAAACTAACATTTTTTTTGTATGCGTGTTAATGCTTTGCCAACATTGTAAGCAAAAAAAAATTCAAATAATTAAATTCAAACTTAGATTGGAGGGAGAAATATGCATTTCTGTCTATCATAGAGTAAACAAACACATCACAAAAAAAAGGAAAACATTTGTTTTGTTTTTTTTAAAAAGTGGGTTCTTGTGAAGGTAATGAAGAAAACTGCTGTCTAAACATCACACTTTAAAGGACTTTATCATAGAAATATAAAGTAATTACTAATTTTAATGTGAATTTATAGTGTTTTTGTCCATTTCGGAGCTCAACAGCTCCCATCTGCATTCACTTTCATATGGAAAAGAGTGAACATTAATCATATTGTCTCCATTTGCAGTCTTAAATCTTAGTTTTTCCTATTATATATAGGCTTATTTTAGAGGTTTCTGTATTGTTCTTTTAATTTCATGACAATTCCCCTAAATTTATATAAAAAAAAATTATATATATTTTATTTAAACTAGTGTTTTTGTGTGTGTTAATGCTTTGGCAACACTGTAAGCAAAAATTTAATTCAAATAGTTTGAAATTTAAATTTAAACTGATTTTTGAAGGGAGAACTGCATTTCTGTTTATCATAGAGTAAACAAACACTTCACACAAAAAAAAAAAAAAAAAAACAATTGAAAAAGATGAACTAATTTTCCTGTGAAGGTAAAGAAGAAAACTGCTGTCTAAACATCGCACTTTGAAGGACTTTATCATAGATACTAATGAAATAAGAGTCATTTGCATCAGTCGGTTGAACACTTAAAACATCACCTTTGCAGTTTTCTCTAAATAACTCCCTCCTTGCAAATCTCCTAAAAAGAACAGCAGCCACATTTACGGCAGATAAACGCATTTATATGAAACCGAGGCGATCCAAAGCACTCAGAACCAACGCGGGCTTCACTTCAGGGGGCCGTATTACTGTGCTTACGCAGGGGTCGACAGAAAAGCCAGTCTCCTGTGGAGCAGCCAGAGCTTCAAAAACGCAAACAAGTAAAACAAAAAGTCATCCAGTTCGAAACCCAAATCACCTTTTTGGACTTGAAAAGCTCCGACATGCTTAATACCCCGTTTCCTTTGGAGATCTGGCTGCTCACGCTAGTGGGTAACCTTTCCACGCGCCGTTTGTTTACTGCGGGGAGATGGAGAACGCGTCCGCCGCTTGCTGTCGAGTGCCAGAAATGAGCACCAGCACGAGCAGTTTGTATAAGTCAGCCATGAATGATTACAGATTAGCCGGTCTGGCAGAGGTTCGGCAGGGATCCCTGATGGAACTTTAAAGCCGCTGGCATGATGGGCCGACACACTGGAGGAAGACAGAGCAGCGCCACACATCATTTGGGCCTGAGCGCACCGAACTCCAAATAATCACTTTAATCAGCAAAAGCTAATCGCTGTAAATCATAAATTAATGGGCAGAACAGTTGGCCAGAGCCGCTGTGCTCCGAGTTACTGACCTCACATGTCTGATACAGCGGCCCCAACAACACCGTGCATTTAGAAATGTCCATGCATTAGCTAACAAAATATCATATTCATTTATTTTAAAGGTAAAATGTGTTACTTCTGTCACCAACAAGAAATATGGCCATCAATTGGCTATATTGGCAGCACTGAGCATAAACAATGCCACTGAATCAAGCAAAACTTGCATATTTTGCTGCTGAAAATTATTGTCATGTTTTGGGCCGTACTAATCGGCCAGACCAGAAAAAAACATTTGGAGTACTTTAGAATGCCAAAAGGTTGGCCAAACTGATCTAGGATTTCCAGGGCAACATTCATTTCTGTTCTTATCATTTCCGGTCAGGATTAATACTGCATGTACATGTCTTTACCATCTATTAACTTTAGTTTTTCAAAATATTGCACCCTTTCCTGCTTACTAAGTCCTTCTCTTTATGATTTAACAGCTTCTACATGTTTTTAGCAGAACAACATATTCAGTAGTACATTAACCGTGCAATCCATGCTGTTGTTTACATCTGAGTTTCACCAGTACCAAATCGTGATGCAAGTGCAAACCCTTTTGTTAAAATAACTGCTTTCTACTTTAATATATTTTAAAATATTATTTATTCCTTACTCCGGTCACATGATCCTTCAGAAATAATTCTAATATTCCAATTTTCTGCTTAAAAAACATATACTATATGCTATATACTACTATACTCAGTATATGTATATAACATATACATATACTGAAAACAGCTGATTAGACTTTTCAGGTTTATTTTACGAATAGATAGTTTAGAAGAACAGCATTTATCTTAGATATAAATATTTTGTAACATTATAAATGCCTTTATCGTCAGTTTTAATCCATTTAAAGCATCTTTGCTAAAGTATTAATTTCTTTCCCCAAAAATAAATGAATAACTAAATTATACTGATGTCAAGCTTTTGAATGGTATATACAAAAGTTTTTTTTTTTTTCAGATAAATGCTGATCTTTATATATTTCAATTCAAAGAATCCTGAAAGAAAATAACTCAACTGTTTTAAATATTGATGATAATAACAATAATGACAAAAATGTTTCTTGAACAGAAAATGAGCATATCAGAATGATTTCCGAAGGATATCGTGACACTGAATATAAATGTAGCTTTGATCACAGGAATAAATTACATTTGAAAATATATTCAAATAGAAAGCAGTTGTTTTAAATAGTAAAAATATTTCGCAATATCACTGCTTTTGCCTTGTTTTGGATCAAATAAACGCAGGCTTAGTGAGCCGAAGATAATTCTTTAAAAAAAAAAAAATGAAAATCTTACTGTTCAAAAACGTTTGACTGGTAGTGTACTTGCATTGAAGAAATGGTTTACCTACAAATAATAATACAGAAATCTGACATTATTCACTTACCGTTTACATCATTGCAAACTTGGGCTGCGTTTCCCAAAAGCATCGTCCAGCGATTTTGTTTCGTTTCCCGAATCCACTGTTCCAACCTCCAACGAACATAAACAAATCGCATCGTAACGTTTTGGTTGGAATTACAGCGCTCAAACTGTGGCAGGAGGCATAGTTTCTTGTTATTATGACATAAGGATGAAGCACTTGAGGAAAATTAATATGTTAATATGTAGTACAATCCATATCTTTCATTCCATATACATACAAATTTCATTCAACACCTTTCAGTTTGGTGAGGTGACTAGCGCCATCTTTAAAAATCGCGCGCGCGCGTACGTCACGTGCTCAATTGTACGGAAACCCGCGAAGTACAGCAAAGGAAATGAAAATAGGGACGCAGTCCATAGATGACATGTTCGTCGTTTACAACAATAATTCGACATAAATTTGATCTCGAACTGATTTACTTTGCTCAACAAAGTGCGACAGAATTTATAAGCTGTCAGGAAACATGTGAGCTAGTTCACACTATTCACTGTAATTCTATTAACAGTTCAAAAATGCTTAAAAATGCAGTTTAGAAATTACAGGAGGATGATTAATAAGACTTTAGTCACGTTAGACGCAATAGTGAACGAAAATAAGGCTGTGAGGGAATCAGGATACACTTACAGTCTATAGATGAGGTAACGTTAATTGTCACCTGGAGTTTTTATCAACTAAATTTTCTATGTTGTTAAAGGAGTAGTTCACTTCCAGAACAAAAAATTACTCACCCCCTTGTCATCCAAGATGTTCATGTCTTTCTTTCTTCAGTTGTAAAGAAATAGTTTTTTTTTTTTTGAGGAAAACATTTCAGGATTTCTCTCCATATAGTGGACTTCTATGGTGCCAGCGAGTTTGAAATTCCAAATAAATGCAGCTTCAAAGGGCTCTAAACAATCCCAGACAAGGAATAAGGGTCTTCTCCATCGAAATGATCGGTTATTTTCTAAAGAAAATTGACAATTTATATACTTTTTAACCACAAATGCTCGTCTTGTGTATCTTTGCGTAAACTCTGTGTATTCCGGTTCATGACAGTTAGCGTTTGTCGAAAAACTCCCATCTCATTTTCTCCTCGAACTTCAAAATCGTCCTACATTGCTGCAGAAGTACCAACCCAGTGTTTACAAAGTCAAAATGCAAAGAAGATCAAATAGCCTTTACAAAAAAAGGTAAAACAGCGATGTAGGACGATTTTGAAGTTGGAGAGGAAAATGAGTTGAGAGTTTTTCGACATACCCTAACTATCTTGAACCAGAATACACAGAGTACACACAGAGCTAGACAAGACGAGCATGAGAGGTTGAAAAGTATATAAATAGTAATTTTTCACTAGATAAGACCCTTCTTCCTCAACTGGGTTCGTTTAGAACTCTTTGAAACTGCATTCTGGAAGTTCAAACTAAGGGGCACCATAGAAGTCCACTATATGGAGAAAAATCTTGAATTTTTTTCCTCTAAAAACGAAAGACATGAACATCTTGGATGGATGACAAAGGGGTAAGTAAATGATCTGTATATTTTTGTTCTGGAAGTGAACTCCTTTAAGTGAGTCAATTGTACTTTCACATTTATACTCTTTAAAAAAAAAAATCAAAAAGGTGTCTTAGTGTGAAGAACATTTTAATAATCTTAAGAAGCTTATTCCATTGTGAAGAACCTTTTGTGCAATAGACATTAAAAGTTCTTCATGGAACCATAGATGCCAGAGCCATTTTATAGAAAAGACAATAATTTTACATATGACCCTGGACCACAAAAAAAAATTGAGAATTTATAGATTATCTGGTCGATATACAACTATTTGAAAATCTGGAACCTGAGGGTGCAAAAAAATTGAAATATTGAGAAAATCGCCTTTGAAGTAGTTCAAATGAAGTTCTTAGCAATGCATATTACTAATCAAAAATAAATTTTTAATCTATTTACAGTAGGAAATTTACTTTCTATCTTTATGGAACATGAACTATACTTATTATCCTAATGATTTTTGGCATAAAAGAAAAATCGATAATTTTGACCCATACAATGTATTTTTGGCTATTGCTATGCATATTCCAGTGCTACTTACAGTTTTTCTCAATTGCTTAAACACATTTCTTGAAATTATGCCTCTTATTTGTGAAACTCTAAACACAAATCCACAACTTCTAACTCAATTCCCCAAACTTCCTATATTGATGTCAAAATGAAGCTCTCCACTCAAAACAATTCAATCTTGCTGAAAAACCAAACTTTGTTCTCAGACATGACACACAAATCCTCAAAAACACACACACTACAACACAGTTTTACACACTGATGAGATAAATTCAAAACAATACTACGAAAACAATACAAATAAAAATCTTTTCACATGATGAACACAACAAATCTATGCCTTTGCAATTGTTTTATTCCTTAATTTAATGTACTGTAGAGTACAGTACAAAACAGCAAACAACAACAAAAATAATTATTCTGCCCAGCATCCTGTCTTTGGTCTGGGACAGGCCAAAGAACCTCTTCAGCATCACTAAATTAGCCCTGGCCAGGCAGCAGGGGTAATATCCTATTGCATGCCTGATCCAACCCTGGCACTCATCAACTAAAATATTTGAGACTGCTTGTCTTCTTGCCCTTGCCCTTCCTCTGTCTCTTCCATGTTGTCATCGTCATAATCCTTCTTCTTCTCCTCTTCCTCTGTCACCTCCTACTCTTCCTCTTCAAAATTACACATTACTGTATGTGGGATATTGATTGAAAAAACTGGACAGGATTCACAGTTACACTTGTACTAGTGGTCAGACAAAAAAAAAAAAAATAAAATAAAATAAAATAAAAACACATTACAATGTCATTGTGAAACAGAAATGAAAAAGAAATATGGGCACAAAGGTGAAAATAAATTAGAAAGTCCACTGTCAGAATTTGTAACTCCTGCATTGTCCTCTGTCTATATATGCATTCTAATTGAAGGTTCATGAGCTGTACCTTTGATCTATTTCAGAGAACTGCTTTATCATTGGTTGATCTATATTATCTTCATTAGTGAAAGTCAATATTCACTTGAATAATGGCAATTTTACAAAAAGTAATAGAAATGTGTAGAATATATGATTGACAGTTTATGACAACTAGATAAAAAATTTTGCATTTAGGTAATGATTTATACGATGAGCTAATGACTTGATGTTTTGAGGGGTAAGACTATTGCACAGAGAACTACAGTATATAATACATTTTGAGCAACAGGACAAAAGACTAGATGATGTGGATGTTGAACAAGTAGTTGTGACAATTTCATTTCTGATCTGAGAAATGCACCAAAGTGACTGAGAAAAACTGTAAGCTGACTTTGGCTCTTTTATCTCCATCGAAGGTTCTGATTGGTGTGTGCTAAATTTTGACTCCTAGTGTTTCCAGTTGGGTAATTGTGTGCTAATTGAGCTCAAACTTCGCAGACTTGAGCGAACAATATTGAATGCTTGTGCTTTCTAAATGACCACATGGTGTAAGCACTGAGAAATGTAGGGATTTGTGTGTAGAGTTTTGCAGTAACAGTTCACCAAATATAACTCATGTGTCAAAGCAGGGAATAGTGTTTATTGTTTAGGGAAATGGGTGTGCTTTTTCAAAAATGGCGTTATAGTTTTGAAATTTTAGTTCAAAAGACTGGTTATAGTGTTTTAGCAATTGAGAAAAACTGTAAAACTGATTTTGTGGTCCAGGGTCACATATTAAGTTAAGTTTTACATGATAAACCAAAATGAATGAATTAGAGACACACGGTGGCAAATGCATTTCCCCCTTACTGTTTCTCAGTTCATTCTGTCCTTTTCTCATTCTCTCTTTCACACAGACGCATCTGCTGTACGGCAGCTCAGAGCAGTAGGTGTACGGACAGGGAACGCAGACCGGGCCCGGGTAAATTATCACATTGGTTACTTGTCAGTAACCAGGTAAATTGCAGTGGAACAGGTGTTGGTGAGAGGAATGAACCCTTCGCTATAATCGGCTTTTACAAAGGCATCTTGAGCAATAAAGTACAGAGTGCAAAAATATTAAAGATTGAAGTCATCAAACAAACTCGTGAAAGGTATTTGAGCAGGCTCAGTGGTGCACTGCAGGCCTACACACGTCCTCTTCTGAGACACGGGCGAGATAACGATCAAACAAAAGAACGATATGACACCATTAACAGATGTGGAAATGATCAGGCCCAAATGCAGATGAAGAGATAATGACAGAGACTCTTATTAACAGTATGTTCCTAATGAGATCGTTATGATCATCCTCTCAAGTACCATTTAGAGAGACTGGACCGAGTGCTGAAAGGGAAAAAAAAAATAGTGAAATAAGTCGTCATTTAGGTTCAAAATTGAATAGTATGTGTCATTTCTCACTGCCACCATGATTAAAAAATAAAATAAAATAAAATCATGGGATGTCATAACATGCCACTCCACCATGTTTAATAACAATCAAATCAAATTATATAAAAATGTCCAACACAGACAAAAAAAAAAAAATATATATATATATATATATATATATATATATATATTAAAACATAAAAATGTTGAATAAAGACCAAAAATAAAATAAATTCATGGGATGTCATATCATCCCACCATTTTTAATAAAAATAAAATAAAATTATATAAAATATGTCCAATACAGTCAAAATAAAATAAAATATTCCACTTCCACTATGTTTAATAAAAAAATACATCAAATTATACAAAAATGTCCAACACAGACAAAATAATAAAATAAAATGTATAAAAAAAAGTTAAGTAAAGACCAAAAATAAAATAAAATAAATTCATGGGATGTTATATAATTCCACTCCACCATATTTAATAAAAATCAAATCAAATTATATAAAATATGTCCAATACAGTCAAAATAAAATATCCAACATCCACTATGTTTAATAAACATACATCAAATTATACAAAAATGTTTAACACAGACAAAATAATAAAATAAAATGTATATATAAAAAAAAGTTAAGTAAAGACCAAAAATAAAATAAATTCATGGGGTATCATACCATCCCAATCCACCATGTTTAATATAAAAAAATTCTAATCAAATTATACAAAAAATGTCCAACACAGACAAAATAATAAAATAAAATATACAGTAAAAAATAACATAAAAATCTTGAATAAAGACCAAAAATAAAATAATAAAATTAAAGAAATTAATTGGATGTCATACCATGCAATCCACCATGTTTAATAAAAAAACAAATCAAATTATACAAACATGTCCAACAAAAACAAAATAATAAAATTAAAAACAATTCACAAGATGGCGTACCATTCCACTTGCACCATATTTAATAAAAATCGAATCAAATTATATTAAATATGTCCAATACAGACAAAATTAAATAAAATGTCCCACTTCTACCATGTTTAATAAAAATCAAATCAAATTATACAGAAATGTCGACAAAATAATAAAATAACATATAATAAAATAAAATATAAAATAATTTTAAAAAACATGAAAAAGGTTTAATAAAGAACTAAAATAAAATAAAATAAAATATATTCATGGGATGTCATATCATCCCACTCCACCATGTTTAATAAAATAAAATATTAAATAAAAAAAAAAGTTGAATAAAGACCAAAAATAAAATAAAATAAAATATATTCATGGGACGTCATATCATTCCACTTCTCCATGTTTACAGTTTTTTACAATCGCTATGACAGTTTTTTCAATACTTTTAACAAGTTTCCTAAACTCTTAACGCACCAACGCATCTAAAACACACAATTGGCAAAACTTCAAAAATTTCATGCTCAAAATCACACATTGTAAACTAAACCCCAAAACTAATTTTCAAAATACAATAATAAACTAACACAATACACTATGTCTAACAAAACACTGCAAACATGTTTCAAATCAAATAATTATTCAAAACACTAACACATGTTCTCTTCCAACTGGAACATTTAGTCAATCATAACAGATTTCTTTCTTTCTTTCTTTCTTTCTTTCTTTCTTTCTTTCTTTCTTTCTTTCTTTCTTTCTTTCTTTCTTTCTTTCTTTCACTCTATATTGTTCCTTTTCCACACAAGATCAGCCCAAAGAGTCCTCTTTTAGAACATATGATCACGCGATTGAAAAAACCTCAACACCTGAGTGTGGTTCCTAGATGGGAATCAGCTGTGATTTATATATTTGCATAAATGCAATAAGCTGTTTCTCATTGGCAATGGAATAAAATGCAGGGAATATATTTGTGATTCAATTCACAATATGAACAGCTGTTCACTTTGACTTTAGCCTATATAAGTTATGTTTAGAACATGATGTTATCTGTTCTGACATACAGTCTAAAAGCATTTGTAAATTTGACTGTAAAATTACATTGTTTTGGTCTTGGTTGAGCTTGTGTGTAAAAGAAGTTCAATCATTTTAAATTGGTGTTACAGTTTTTTACAGACGCTAGGACACATTTCTCAATACTTAGGTCACTTTTGCAAAACTCTTCACACAGTGAGCACAACAGAAGTCTATGTAGGCTAAACTGAGGATCAATTATCATTGTTTTGGCACAAAATGCATTCAATGACTACATCTCTCGAATTTTATGAATTCTTTTCTCACTCAGACACAACAACTGCCAAAAATCTTTGTGCGTACAGGACATTTTGCACATGCTTACATACTGTTTTCAAAACTGTTAAACTTATGTTCAAAACAATAACAATGCAAAACTGAATAAGACAGCAAAATTCAACAGCAATATTGTATTGAAACATATTTCAAATCTAAAAATGCGAGTAGATTAGCATTACTATTGTATCTGTATCAGTGGATGGTGTGTATACAAATTCTTGTATTTTGGAATTACTTAGTGCAAAAAAATAAAAATAAATACAGTTTTTTACAGACGCTAGGACACATTTCTCAATACTTAGGTCACTTTTGCACAATTCTCCTAACCGACTTTCAGCTTGGCAAAGCAGTTCATTTCACATTCAAAATGCACTACAACTACCAAAACACTTTATTCAGGTCTCAAATAAACTCATTCTTCCAGAACACTAGCAAAGGTTGAGAGCCGACAAACACACTTTGTCACCCACAAAACAATGACCCAAAAAACACTAACAACAGTCAGGACACATCTCTGTTTATAATTGCAATATATATTGTTTATAACTACAATATATGTTACTGGAATGAATCAGACTTGATGCAGAATTCGTCAATATTTTATGTTGTTTATTTATTTATTTATTTTTTTTTGCACTAAGTAATTCCAAAAATACAAGAATTTGTATACACACCATCCACTGATACAGATTCAATAGTAATGCTAATCTACTGCATTTTTAGATTTGAAATATGTTTCAATAAAATATTGCTGTTGAATTTTGCTGTCTTATTCAGTTTTGCATTATGTTATTGTTTTGAACATAAGTTTAACAGTTTTGAAAACAGTATGTAAGCACGTACAAAATGTGCTGTACGTACAAAGATTTTTGGCAGTTGTTGTGTTCTGAGTGAGAAAAGAATTCATGAAATTTGAGACACGTAGTCATTGAATGCATTTTGTGCCAAAACAATGATAATTGATCCTCAGTTTAGCCCACATAGACTTCTGTTGTGCTCACTGTGTGAAGAGTTTTGCAAAAGTGACCTAAGTATTGAGAAATGTGTCCTAGCGTCTGTAAAAAACTGTAAACAACATAAAATATTGACAAATTCTGCATCATGTCTGATTCATTCCAGTAACATATATTGCAGTTATAAACAATATATATTGCAATTATAAACAGAGATGTGTCCTTGTTTTACACAAGAAAACACTGCGTAATGCTACATGTTGTTAGTGTTTTTTAGGTCATTGTTTTGTGGGTGACAAAGTGTGTTTGTCGGCTGTCAACCTTTGCTAGTGTTCTGGAAGAATGAGTTTATTTGAGACCTGAATAAAGTGTTTTGGTAGTTGTAGTGCATTTTGAATGTGAAATGAACTGCTTTGCCAAGCTGAAAGTCGGTTAGGAGAATTGTGTGAAGAGTTTTGCAAAAGTGACCTAAGTATTGAGAAATGTGTCCTAGCGTCTGTAAAAAACTGTAACTGTATGCATTTTGTATCAAAGCAACAAGAAATGTCTTAATTGTATAGCCTACAAAGACGGATGTTGTGCTAACCGTGTTAAGAGTTTAGGGAACTTGTTAAATGTATTGAAAAAACTGTAATAAAAATCATCATATACATAAATCATATACAAAAATGTCCCAGACAAAAATAATAAAATTGAATGTTAAATAAGGGTGTGATCCAATTACCTCGCTCCCCACATTCAGTAAAGACCTAAAAATACTAAAGTTAAATCAAATTAAAAATACAATAAAATAAAACAGAACAAAATAATAAAAAATACTTATAAAATAAAAAAAAGATATGTGTAAATAAAGATTAAGATTTTATTATCTGCCCATAATTAAAATGTCTGCAACATAAATGATAGAGACGAGTTATTTAGTTTTGAGCAGAAAAGCAAGTATATGCAAAAAAAAAAAAAAAAACAGGACCAGCCAGAATCTGCAGGGTTTTTTTCTTTTCGTTTTACTATGATGTTGACAAAAAATCTCCAGTATATATAATAAAATATGTTAAATGGATCTAATTATGATACTCTTATTGGTAATAAAATCCACAATTAAAGAAACAAACTACCTAATAAAAACATGGGGGAAGAATATGCAGAACTTTGTGAATGAAAGACGTTCCAATTCTGCTGAAATCTGCTGAGCTTTGGCTTTTGGAGCACATTCTGTGTGGGCCTGGAAATAACAATAGTTATTGCTAAAGCAAGCAGCACTAATAATAGTAGCAGAATAAAGATTCAAAAGAAAGACTTGGCACAGAAGCACAGATCCATTCTGCTTCAAGTAGGTCTAGGTCACTTCGAGAAAACTTGTCCTCACTCCTGCGAAAAGACTGAAATACTCCCCCAATGTCTCTGATAAATACGTTCTGGTGCAATTTGTTGCTAAAATCTCCTTCTCTCTTTTCTCAGTCTAATCTCCTCATGTTCAGGTACCTCCGGGGGTCTGTTTAAAGCACAGGTGCGCTCTCTCAATCTCTCTCTCCCTCTGCGCCTGTGCACGAGGAGGTGTGTGCGTGTGTGTGTGTGAGTGTCCAGGTGCATCTGTGTGTGTATGTGTGTGTCCTTTGACCCATCCATATGGTCACCGGGGGTGATGGAGCTGCCCAGGTGCACCTTGCACACAGGGCCACGGCAACCGGGGGAGGGACGGCACTCCAAGAGACGTCTGTTTGCACAGAACACTCCATGACCTTGTTGTTTTCACAATTACTCATCTGGAGTGTGTGTGTGTGTGTGTGTGTGTGTGTGTGTGTGTGTGTGTGTGTGTGTGTGTGTGTGTGTGTGTGTGATGGTTGGTAAAAAGGAGCAAATTCCAACACTAGTGGACATGCTGTGTCTTTATGCAAACTTGTGTGTCGTGAGCCTTGTGAAATTACTTTCACCCCAAAGTCAAAAGATTAAAAAAAAATGTTTTTTTTAAATATTTTTTATACGTTTTTCTGCATGCAAAATATATTATATTAAAATTGCACATTAAGTAAGATAAGTAAGATGGTTTTATGAGCAATTTAGAAAGCTATTCACATTTCTCTCTAAATACTCATTTTAATTCACTCAGACATTTTACATTTTAATTTTGTGCATTTTTGCACAAAATTAACTTCATTTAAACATTAAATGGTTTCTTTTTAATTTGAATTATTAATCAGCACAAAATACAACAAATACTGCTATGATGTACAAATGCTTTACAAATTAAATACTATTTAATTATTTAATATTTATTTATAATTAAATCATATATTTTTCACATTAGAGTAATACAACTTTTTTATTAGTTGTTTTTTTATTAAATGAAATTAGATGTTTTTTGAACAAGGGTTGTCATGAAATTAATTGTATTATGCAATAAATAAATAAAATGAAACATTATCCTACAAGCATTCATTTTATTTAGGAAAATATAATTTCTAAATAAATTCTTTCTTTTGATTCCAGAAATACAATAAAGCAGCAAATATATACAATATTAAACCATATTTAAAATCTGAATATCATTGTATTAAATAAAATACACAATTTTTCAAAAGTTTTTTTTTTTTGAAGAACTGCATATTTTTATTTAGCAAGGCTGCAATGAATTGCTCAAAAGTAAATACATTTATACATTTATGCTACAAAACATTTCTATTTCAAATAAATTCTGTTCTTTTGACTTTTATATTCAAATAAAAAATATAATAATATATATATATAAAATAATTTTTATTACCAAAAATAAAATATTAATTTTAAATAACAAAAATAGTTATTTAAAAGAGTACAAATATTTCAAAATATTACAGCTTTTACTTTATTTTTTTAATCAAGGCTGGAGTAATGATGCTAAAAAAAAAATTCGGCTTTGCATCACTGGAATCAATTTAGAAATATATTAAAACCAAAAAAAAACTTATTTAAAATAAAATAAAATACAATATAAATTCACAGATTGTCGTACCATCCCACTTCCACCATGTTTAATAAAAATAAAATAAAATTACATAAAAATGTCCAACACAGACAAATTAATAAAATAAAATAAAAGAACAACATAAAAATGTTGAATAAAGACCAAAAATAAAATAAATTCACATGATGTCATACCACCTCACTCCACTCTACATACCAGCCCACTCCCACTTCCACACAAAATATTTAAAGAATAAAATAAAAATTCACGGGATGGCGTAGAATCCCACTTCCACCATGTTTAATAAAAATCAAATCAAAAACCAAATATAAAATAAAATAAATTCATGGGATGTCATACCATCCCACTCCAATATGTTTAATAAAAATCAAATCAAATTATGTCCAACACAGACAAAATAATAAAATTAAATAAAAAATGAAATATGTTGAATTAAGACCAAAAATACAATAAAATTCAAAATAGTACAAATATTTCAAAATATCAGTTTTTATTCTATTTTTTTAATCAAATAAAGGCAGCCTTGGTGACGCAAAAGACTTGTTTCAAAACTATAAAAAAAAAAAAAAAAATCTCACCAGTCTCAACCTTTAGACTTTCCAAAACAAATGCTGCAAGAGATTATTGGTGTCACTGTAACTACAAACAACATATCAATAACAACATCTCAGTTCAGGCTCATCGAGGCCAAGAAACATGAAGCGATTACAGTGGCGCGTTCAGTGATCAGACTCCCAAACAACAGATTTCCAAGCAAAGCTTTCCATATAAATAAGAAAATTAACCACCTATCTACCTCACCCGGCTGCGTCTCAGTTTCTCATGTATTTTTCCATGCAACAACATGGATCTTTGGCCTTACAGAGTACCTCCATATAAAGTCCCATCCCTCTCTGTTTCTCTGGATTTATGTCGCCAAGCCAGAGAAATGCGATCCATCCGCAGCTCTTTCTCACCAGTGTCACCTCTCCTCTGGGTTTCCACCGCGACACACTTATGTCTGCTGGGAAGAAGCGAGTTCTGGGGTCCTTTTTCCCCCTCAGATTTGGGGTTCAGAGGTCGCCGGTGCTCATTGCCCCGGGTCAGAAGCAGGAAGAGCAGGATCTAGAGCTCCTGAGAGGTTAACGCCGGTCTAGAAAGGTCACCACCAGGCTTTTCCTGCGTGGAAGTTTTGATGTGCGGGTGCTGACAAGGATACGGAGGCCGCGGGTCGGCTCTTACACCTCAAATGGGGTTTGGTGATACTCAATATTCCACAGAGACCCTGTCTGTACGCTTTACCCCCATTTTCCGGTTTCGTGTTGCATATTTAAGGTCGGATGGATTTTGATGTGTGGCGAATATTGTGCTGATAGATGGCTGGCAGAGAAAAAACAGAAAGAATACGGTATTTCTACAGGAGTGTTTTGATACGTCCGGTTCATAAATGTTTCATCCGAAGTGATTCGCTCATATCGTGTGTGAGTATGGAGGCGCGTGCTTTTCGAGTATTTTATGTGGATATGTGTTAGAGAGAGAGTGTTGTCCGCGTTGGGAGGAGAAGATGCCCCAGATGTTGATATCGATGTTGTTTCTTTAGATTTATAGGAAGCTTCTCCCACGGGTTTCCCTCAGGGTAAGAAATAGCTTTTTTCACCAATGCTTCAATTTAAGCTATTCTGACTGATATAGTTTTGAAGGGAACAACTGGGACTCGATGACCATTTCAACACACTGAAAAAACACAAAGATTGATTTTATATCCGTCGGACTTATGCTAACGACAACTGGCACCAATTAAGGTGTGAGAGATGTTCAAAAGTTGCTTTTATTTACAGTAGCGAGGCTGCATCAAAAGTGACAGTAAAGACATTTATAATGCAACACAACATTTCTATTTCAAATTAATTCTGTTCTTTTGAACTTTATATTAATCAATTAATCAGTATCACTGTTTTTAACATTTTTTAATTAAGACTGAGTTATGATGCTGAAAATTCAGCTTTGCATCACAGAAATATAATTAAAGTTTAAAATATATTAAAACTAAAAACAGTTATTTCAAATAAAATAAAATAAAAATGCATGGGATGGCATACCATCCCACTTCCACCATGTTTAAAAAAATCTAATCAAATTATATACAGGTGGAAAAGTTCATTTATTTCAGTAATTCAACTCTCGTGAAACTTGTGTATTAAATCAATTCAATGCACAAATACTGAAGTAGTTTGGTTCTTTTAGTTGTGATGATTTGGCTCACATTTAACAAAAATCCACCAATTTACTATCTCAACAAATTAGAATACTTCATAAGAACAATAAAAAAAAAAAAACATTTTTAGTGAATTGTTGGCCATCTGGAAAGTATGTTTATTTACTGTATATGTAATCAATACTTGGTAGAGGCTCCTTTTGCTCCTTTTTCGGCGTGGCATGGAGGTGATCAGTCTGTGGTGCTGATGAGGTGGTATGGAAGCCCAGTTTCTTTGACAGTGGCCTTCAGCTCATCTGCATTTTTGGGTCTGTTGTTTCTCATTTTCCTCCTGACAATACTCCATAGAATCTCTCTGGGGTTTACATCTGGTGAGTTTGCTGGCCAGTCAAGCACACCAACACCACGGTCATTTAACCAACTTTGGGTGCTTTTGGCAGTGTGGGCAAGTGCCAAATCCTGCTGGAAAATGAAATCAGCATCTTTAAAAAGCTGGTCAGCAGAAGGAAGCTTGAAGTCCTCTAAAATGACTTGGTAAACGGGTGCAGTGACTTTGGTTTTCAAAAAACACAGTGGACCAACACCAGCAGATGACATTGCACCCCAAATCATCACAGACTGTAGAAACTTAACACTGGACTTCCAGCAACTTGGGCTATGAGCTTCTCCACCCTTCCTCCGGACTCTAGGACCTTGGTTTCCAAATAAAATACAAAACTTGCTCTCATCTGAAAAGAGGACTTTGGACCACTAGGCAACAGTCCATTTCTTCTTCTTCTTAGTCCAGGTAAGATGCCTCTGATGTTGTCTGTGGTTCTGGAGTGGCTTAACAAGAGGAATACGACAACTCAAATTCCTTGACATGGCTGTGTGTGGTGGGTCTTGATGCCTCGACCTCAGCTTCAGTCCATTCCTTGTAAAGTTCACCCAAATTCTTGAATCAATTTTGCTTGACAAGCCTCTCAAGGCTGCGGTTCTCTTGGTTGGTTGTGAATCTTTTTTCTTTTCTTTTTTTTAACACTTTTTCCTTCCACTCAACTTTCTGTTAACATGCTTGGATACAGCACTCTGTGATCAGCCAGATTCTTTGGCAATAATTTTTTGTGGCTTACCCTCCTTGTGAAGGGGGTCAATGATTGTCTTCTGGACAACTGTCAGATCAGCAGTCTCCCCCATGATTGTGTAGCCTAGTGAACCAAACTGAGAGACCATTTTGAAGGCTCAGGAAACCTTTGCAGGTCTTTTGAGTTGATCAGCTGATTGGCATGTCACCATATTCTAATTTGTTGAGATGTGTGAATTGGTGGGTTTTTGTTAAATGTGAGCCAAAATCATCCCAATTAAAGTAACCAAAAACTTAAACTACTTCAGTCTGTGTGCATTGAATTGATTTAATACACGAGTTTCACAATTTGACCTGCACCTGTAAAAATGTCCAACACAGACAAAACATAAAAATGTTAAATAAAGAATAATTTAAGCTTTTCTGACTGATATAGTTTTGAAGGGAACAACTGCGACTCAACCATTTCAGCACACTGAAAAAACACAAAGATTGATTTTATATCCCTCTGACTTACGCTAACGACAACCGGCCACATTCGAGCACCAATTAAGGTGTGAGAGATGTTTAGTCGGAGCGAATATTTGAAAACGTGTCATTTGAGTTTGAAGGCCAGCTGTAATGAGAAGGAAATATCTATCAGATGTCGGCGGACGTTGAAGCGTGAACGGGAAGAATGGGTCGGCCGTACTGTATATGGGCCTGTCAGGCCTGTTCAGGCTCAATGGCTTGATCGCTTCATGATGTGAACTGAAAAGACTCCATACGGCCCTACCGCTAAAGCCCAAGAGCCCCAGCCGCCAGTCTGGAGAGAATTACAGGACTTCCTGTAGAAAGCACAAGCGTCCTTAAAAGCAGATTGAGGTGCTCATGTTAAAAAAGGGTTAAAGTGGAGTTGATATTACAGGTAATAAGGAGAAAGCCCTATATGACAGAACTGACAGGCGGAGGGCGAATCCCACAGGCCTTCACTGTAGTAATCAGTGATGTGGAAATACAGGAAGCAGATATGTATCTCACTGAGTACTGGGACAAAAACAAGACTGAAAAATAGAAAAATAAAATTATGGACGCATTAATTATTTTGAGGTAATCTGTTCAGGATGTTCAAAGGTATTATGTTGGGAATCTTTTGTTTATACTAGTCTAACTGTTTTCACAAAATAACCACATTTTTGAGTATCACACAAGTAATAAATATAGTAAATATTTTACAGGTCATGTTGGCTTGTAATAACACATATCAAGAAAATTATTTTTATGAATTATTATTGAAATAAAATATAATCTTCTATGAATTAATTTAATTTGTTTGTTCATTCATTCATTCAAATTATAAAATATAAATACATTATAGAATAGTTAAACTTGCATTATAATAATAATAATATATTTAGCATATTTTGTATTGTTATATTATATTATATTATATTATATTATATTAATTTAAACTTACCTCTTCTGTAATGTCTTTTAAAGACCATTAATTTATATTAATATATAAATAATAATATAATTATATATTAATCATAATATATAAATATAATTAGTCTATAAATAAATGTATAAATATAGTCTATAAATAAATGTATAAAAAATATGTAAAAAGTTTCAAGACTTTATAAACTATACAAATGTAAAATGAGAATGATAATAATAAATACTTTATAAAATAGGTAAACTTGCATAATAATAATTTTAATAATAATAATAATATATTTTACATATTTTGTATTATTATATTGATTTGTATTATTATATTTTATTATATTATATTAAATTTGAATTGACCTCTTCCTTCTGTAATACTTCTTTTCAAGAGACATTTTTATGAAATGAATATATTTGAATCTAAAACATTAAATATACATTTAATCTATAAATGAATGAATGAATGAATGAATAAATAATATAAAAATATGTACACACCTTTAAGACTAAAATATACAAATGTAAAATGAAAATAATAATAATAATAAAAAAATTGCATATTTTATAAAATAGTTAAACTTGCATGGTAATGATAATAATAATGGTTATAATAATAACAACTATATTTTACATATTTTGTATTATTATATTATATTATATTATATTATATCAATTCAAATTGACCTCTTCGTTCTGTAATGCTTCTTTTAAACACATTTTTATAAAGTTTAATATTACTTTCAATAATTAATAGCAATTATTACAATTTACAATACAATATAAAAAATATTTATTGAACCTATATTATATTATATTATATTATATACAAAACTTGAACGTTGAACAAAACTATTTGTTTTTATGCTCTACAATAAGATATAAAAATATATATGTTATAATGATAATAATTATGGTGATAATAACAATAATAATAATAGCTATATTTCATATATTTTGTATTATTATATTGATTTTTATTACATATTATGTTATTAATTCAAATTAACCTTTTTGTTCTGTAATGTTTCTTTTAGACACATTTTTATGAAGTTAGATATTAAATATACATTTACATATAAATTTTCAAATAAATACATAAACTCGTGTTAAGAACATTACATGGCTTTTAAAGTTTGAAAAAAAAAACCTTAGTACCTTAGTAAAAGTACCTTAGAAGTTTAAAAAATAATTTATTCACATATATTGTATTATTATATATATATTAATTCCAATTAACCTCTTCCCTCTTTAATGCTTCTATATATGAACCTATATATATATATATATATATATATATATATATATATATATATATACATACATACATACATACATACATATACATACACACACACAGTTTAATCTACAAGTAAATAAGCAAGTAAATTTGTGTTAAGAACATTATATGTCTTTCAAATAAAATAATAAAGGTACATTAAAAGTGGTCCATATGACTAATATGCCATACTGCAAGTCTTCTGAAGTTGTACTATATGTGCGAGTTAGAAACAGCAATGTCCTAATTCCTGAATGAATCATTCAGATCTTTTCAATGAATCTTTCGATCCAGAATGATTCGTTCTTAAGTTGAACCGATTCAGTTCACCTAACTGATTCAATGATTCGTTCAATTAAATGAAAGATTATTTCAGTCTGTTCCTTTCATCTTTGTGGTGAATCTTGTCTCGCCATTGTCTCCAAAGGTTTCCATCCCGAATTGTTCATTTTTTTTTTGTTCTCTGCAGGACATTTCTGGATTCTCCTGCCTTTGTGTTCATGGAGTGAGGAGGGACACGAGCAGCAGGTGTGTAGGTGGGACGAGACAAACATTTATAACCTGAGCATCTCTCAGAGGAACCCTTCCTCTTTTCTCGGGCTTCTCTTGCCTTCTGTCTGAATCATAAAGATCTGGCCGGACGATCATACAGTCTCTTCATGAGGTTATAAAGTCTTGTTATCCCGAGGCTGAACTGTCACCACTGTTGTTGTTGTGGTGGTGGTGGCAGCGGTGGCCGTTTTTCCTGCAGATCTTATTGGCTGCTCATAGGGGCCCATAAAGACGAGTGTGTTCTGCGTTTCATCTCCATAGCTGGCTTACGGGCTGATAGACAGATGAAGAGACAGAGAGAGAGAGAGAGAGAGATCCCCAGGCCACCTTCACTTTAATGTTGGTCTGAAGGGAGGGAGGCAGCCATCATATCTCTGATCAGAAAAGGAAATGATCAAGAAGACATTAGCTTAACCATTTGTCCACAGAGAATAAATGTTCTACTAAAACACTTTAAAAAATCAATTATACATTGATTATGCAATGTCTGATTCATAAAAATCCATTATATTCAGGCTAAGGCAAGCATCACTCATACTTAGGGTTAGGGGTTTGTTCCAGTGACTTATTTCAGTGCATAATTCATTATGTAATATGTTAACAACCACTAAGAATTGTGTAGCAATTGTGGAAGTAAGTTTGTAAGTTCTGCATGAAGTTCAAACAAAACCTTTGTAAATCCCATTCTAGATTGCAGTTGTATATATTCTTTAAAAAATTAATAGAACATAATTTATTATAATATTACAAATAATACAATCTAATATTTTATTATATGCACATTGCACAAAACAATGCTAATATTGCAGAATACAAAATTGGGTAATTTTATCGTGAATTTATTAATTATTAGCATACAAAAGAAGACTGCTTTAAATCTAATTCTAGATTTGCAGTTTAATAATACTTTCAATAGTTAATAGCAATTATTACAATTTACAATATGATACAAAAAATACATTGAACCTATTATATTATATTCACATTTTTTATACTAATATTGTAGTATACAAAATTGGGTCATTTTATAATGAATAAGCAAACAAAACTGCTTTAAAATTTAATTCTAGACTGCCATTTAATAATAGCAATTATTGCAATTTACAATACAATACAATACAAAATATTTATTAAACAATTATTATATTATATTATACTATATTATATATATGTTGCACAAAACTATTCTTTCTTTATGCTTTATACAAGTATATTATATTATATTACATTCTATAATATTACATATTATATTATATATGCACATTGCACCAAATATTTTTTTTCTTTATGCTAATACTGCAGCATATAAAATGGGTAATTTTATTATTATCTTTTTTATTATATTAATTATATTATTAATTATTACAATAAAACTTAATGTAATTCTAGAATCCAGTTTAATAATACTTTTGATAATTAATGTAAAATATTATATTATACAAATTATAAATATACAAAATACAAAAATATTTATTAAATAATGATACGTGTTGCTCAAAACTATGCTTTCTTTATGCTATACAATATAATATAAAAATATAATATGATATTATAATATAATAAAATATATTATTTGTTGCACAATTTTTTTGTTTTTATGCTAACAATAATTAATTTTATCATAAATTTAAATTCTATTTAGTTCACAGATGTAAACTGTGCATAATAAAAAATAATACAATATATAATATAATATAAAATATATAAAATTGTAAAAATATTATGTTTACATTCCTGCAATTGTAAATTGCACAAACTGATGATTATCTTAATGCTAATATTGTAGACTTAAAAAATTGAAATCTAATTTAATAATGTCAATTACTATATGATATAATAAAAAGTCTAACACTGATCTCACTGTACACTGCACAAAACAATATTCTCTTTATTCTAATGTTGCAGCATTCATAATTGTGCACTTTCATCATTAAATCGAATTCACGATTAAAATGTAATAATAAAAAAGGTGTTATAATATAATATACGTCTAATTATTGTACATTGCACGAACAATATTCCTTTTATTTGAGCCTTTATAATTGTGCACTTTCATCATTCGTTTAAATCGCACTCAAAAGGTCAGAAAACCAAGGGAATTTTGCTAATCTTGCAGCACTCGAAATCCTAATTTCAAGTGTGTTTCCAGCTCTGGCCGACGGACAGCTGCTGACGGCCAGGAAGCGAGGAAGAAGCAGCAGCGATTTGGGGAAATCTTCAATAAAACAGCGTAACTAACAGGCAGCACATTGAGCGCGTGATAAGAGGGACAGTCTCGCTCGCCGCTCCCCGAACACGCTGCTGGCACGGCCGCTGAGCGGGGCCATGCCAGACTCTGTTAGCACCCAAAGAAATAAATAAACAAATCAAGTCGCCGTTCTCGGTAATCCCCTAAATTCGAGCTTATTCATGTTAAATCTGGAAGAGAAAAGCCCCGACCCCGTTCTGTTTGAACCCTCCCCCTCTCGTCAGTTCCAGTGTCAGCAGTTGTTGTTTTGCGGCCGGACATCTTATGGCACACGCAGATATGCTGGGACGTGGACAGCTTGTCCCGCTAAAGCCTGTTTTGTCTTGTTCCACTCTTCCTCGTCCTCCAGTTTCGCGGCGTGTCAGAGCCAGCTGGCTTGAGCAGAAAGAAGAGGAGAAATAAGCTCCTTATTGCAGAGTCGTGGTATTTGCTTTCCGCCAGGGTTGAGGGTTCTCATTATACCGTGTTCATGAGGCTACGAGTGCTAATTGGTCTTCCGCTGAACACAGAAAGAACTCACGAAAAATGTGACCGCAGGCGATATAACCTAATTAGGAAATTTGCCACTGTACGCCGGCCAGATCGGGCCTCGCTATTGTTCTGCGCAGATAAACAGCCGCGTTCTCCACTCCGCTTTGGAGGACGCCACTTTATCTTCACTTAAATTATCAGCAAATGGCAAAAGGTACTGAAAAAGTGCTTTTAATGCATCGCTGGTATTTTTTAACAAACCGCTTTTGAGGAGTTGGCCGAGGTTCTCCTCCGTTCTCCCTCTAGGCAAAACCCAGCCAATAAATTCTATAAAGGTCAGGCCAAAAATCCTTAAAGACCTTCATTCCAGTTATTATAATTGGCTGATTTAGTATTACTTTCAGCACCTTCAGGCATTTCAACTTATTTTTCAACTAATGTAATTATTTGTACAAGCATTTAACAACATGTAGAATATGATAATGCCATTCTTTGTCTAGGAGTTGTTAGTAGTGTTTTCTGTTTCCTAATACTGCAAATATGTTTCATTACAGGGGAGACCTAGTTGTCACAAGGGCTGCATATCTATAACTAGTATGAAGTCTGAGTCAAAAAAAAGTGTATTATACGAAAAATCTAGTACAAAACTGTCATAAGTAGTATTAGTATTTGCCATTTCCCAATTCTGAACATCTATAACAGAGAAAAAGTCAAAAGTTCAATTAAACAAATGTCTATTTTATATAAATAGAGTTCAAAACTGTCATAAATATTATTAGTATTAGCCATTTCCCAATCCTGAAAATCTATAACAGAGAAAGGTTTCATTATAGGGGAGACCGGGGCTAGTTGTCACAAGGGCTGCATATCTGTAACTACAATATGAAGTTTGAGTCAAAAGTTCAGTTAAACAAATGTCTATTTTACATAAATAGTGTTCAAAACTATCAGAAATAATATTAGTATTTGCTGTTTCCCCAATCCTGAACATCTATAACAGAGAAAAAGTCAGAAGTTCAATTAAACAAATGTCTATTTTACATAAATGGAGTTCAAAACTATCATAAATAATATTAGTATTTGCTGTTTCCCCAATCCTGAACATCTATAACAGAGAAAAAGTCAGAAGTTCAATTAAACAAATGTCTATTTTACATAAATAGTGTTCAAAACTATCATAAATAATATTAGTATTTGCTGTTTCCCCAATCCTGAACATCTATAACAGAGAAAAAGTCAGAAGTTCAATTAAACAAATGTCTATTTTACATAAATGGAGTTCAAAACTATCAGAAATAATATTAGTATTTGCCTTTTCCCAATCCTGAACATCTATAACAGAGAAATGTTTTATTAAAGGGGAGACCAGGGCTAGTTGTCACAAGGGCTGCATATCTGTAACTACAATATGAAGTTTGAGTCAAAAGTCCAGTTAAACAAATGCCTATTTTACATAAATAGAGTTCATAATTGTAATAATTTTGTTAGGGTTAGCCATTTCCTAATCCTGAAAATCTATAACAGAGAAATGTTTCATTATTGGGGAGAACGGGGCTAGTTGTCACAAAGGCTGCGTATCTATAACTACAATATGTTATGTACAATAAGTTTTGGTCAAAAGTCCAATTAATTATATTAATTATATTATACAGAAAATCTAGTACAAAACTGTCATAAATATTATTAGTATTAGCTGTTTCCCCAATCCTGAAAATCTTTTCTACATTTTTTTTTGATGAAAAATGCAATAAAATCTATATTATATTATATTATATTATATTCTTAATAATTTGGTACTCACAAAATTATTCTTATTATCATTAATATGTTTTCTTATTAATTGATGAAAACTAGATTTTTTTCAGGATTCCTTGATTAAAAAGATCCAAAAATAGTTAGTTATTATATATTATGTTATATTATATTACATTATAATATATTAATTGTTTGGCACTCACAAAGTATTCTTATTATCATTAATATTTTCTTATTAATTTGTGTTTTTTTGTGTAATTTGTGTTATTTTTTTTTAGGATTCCTTGATTAAAATTTTTTTGTATAAAATTTTTTTGTATAAAAAAAAGAAAGAAAAAGAACTTTAGGGCTGTCGAAAATAACGCGTTAACGGCGTTAATTATTTTGTTGTTGTTAATGTCAAATTTTTTAACGCATTTCACGCATGCGCAGTGTGACGAATTATTTGTCAGGATTGGGGAGCTAGAGGCCAGATGGAGCAAGGTGAGCCTATGGACGGATTCAAATATAAAAAGAATGATGATGGTACAGTTAACAAGTACAAGCCTGGGCGACAGCCCCTCTGCAACAGGAGTGGTTAGCCAAGCTTAGGCCCGGTTCTAGGGTGCTATATACCCTCAAACGAAAGCAAAGCAATTGAAGATCTAACAAACAATCCAGCGTTGTTCATCTCCTGACTAAGTGTAGATGCGATGTAAATAAAATATTCATTGTGTAGTTTAGAAAGCTTTATTGATTACAAGGGAACGTTGTGAGATCTCTATGAACTAGATTTGTGACGCTTTTAGTGATAATAAAGGGAGCGCGCTTTGCACTTTCCATGCCATAATCCATTCAGAATTTGTATGAAAATTTCGTTTTTCTTATGTTTTGGGAATTACATCTGTACATCGTACAATTACGTTCATTCTCGAAAGAGCGGTGACTGACACAGTGACAGAGTGGAGAGTGGAAGATACATAAAGCCGCTTTGCAGGTCATCGAGGCACCAGCTCAATCATTTGCATTTTTTCAGTGGAAGCAATTTCAAATTATCCGTCATTTTTGCTCACAAAGGAAAAAGTAATACACCAAAAAACGTTGCAGTGTTTTTATAAAATAAAGAAAACAAAAATGATGCGCTTTCTGTCGTCTTGTTCTTGAACAGGAGTGCTTAACAAAAATAAAGCTAAATGCATGCCTCACAGACATGATAAACATATCTATAGAAAGTTTTAAATTATTACTTAACGAAATAAAACAAATCGAAAACAAAAACTTGTTTAATATGTAATCCTTAACGATAAATTTCTCTCTCAAGGCGCGTCCAAAAATGAGATTGCAGGATCTTTGCGACATTGACTCACATTGAATACACTTTATTAATAAATAATTCAGATATGTCCTTACTCTTTCCCCGACACATTTATTATTTATTTTTGCCGGTATTTTGTGGCAAGTTTTAGCCTACTGCGTGCGATTGAACACGGATCTCTTCCAGTTGCGCCATCCGAGCAGTTATAGAAAGTAAAAGTGAAAGTATTTTGTTGTTTCCACCAGCGCGACATTATTGATGGATGTCTAAAATATAAAAAATAAGGAGTAGCCTAAAACAGGCCCGATGCGGGCCCTGGCATAATATTAAAATGTGAAAATTATGTATCCTGTTATTTATATTTTGGTATGCATTTTAGAAAAAAATGGTTAGGATTCAGGTGTTGCAAATAGTGATTAATCATGATTAATCCACTGAAAAGTCTGATTAATCTGATTAAAAATTGTAATCATTTGACAGCCCTAGTATTTTACAAAAAAATCTAGTTCAAAATGATCATAAATATAATATTGTTTGGTGTTGGTAAAATTTTATATTGTTTTTTTTATTTTATTTTTATGGACATCAAGTCTGCATTGCATTGATAAACATTTACGATATAAACTATTATATATTGTAAAATATTATTAAAAATATATATTTATCATTAATATTTTCTTATTAATTTGTAAAAACTTGATTTGTTTTCAGAATTTCTTTGATTAAAAAGGTACAAAAGAACAGCATTTAATTTGAAATAGGATTTTTTTTGTAAAAAAAAAAATATTGTGTATTTTACAGAAATATTGTCATAAATATACTATTGTTTGGTGTTGATAAAATTAATATTTTTCTTATTTTTTTAGGATTCCTTAATTAAAAAGGTACAAAAGAACAGCATTTAATTTGAAATATTACAAATTCTATTTTGGTAGTATATATTTATATTATTTTATTTATTTTGGTTTGCATTTATTTTTTAATCATTAAATCATTAGTATAGTTTTTATTTTTGAAAAGCATGTTTTTATTTTATTTTTTTAAGAATAATTTTAAAAAATACTTTTAAAAAGTATTTATACAAGAACTCCTAAAAAAAACACTGTAATTAATCAAAAAATAATTCTCTAGTTTCCTATTGTTCCCCCGCAATTCTGAACATTTCAATTGATCAACACAACTTCCATCCATCCATAGTTCATAACTTCACAAGCGCACTTCAGTATTTCATAATTAACATCTGTTCGGTCTGACCCGTCTATCTGTCTACAGTGGCTCTCGGGCTATAAGAAAGAGAAGAATATTGTCTGTTGTCTGGCCGCTTGCAGCGGGACTGTCTGTGATGGAAATAAAAGCCTCTCATTTATAATGCAGGTATCGGCGGTGGGCTGAGACGCACTGAAGGATATCATAGAGAGAGTGACATCGGACAGCCTGGGTCTTCGTGGCCACGCTTGACTGGCTCCTCCAAAGGGCCTCTCCTCTGTCCACTTCACTTTCTGTCCCCTCCGCCGTGGGCCTCAGGGACCCCGGGGACCTCTAGGGAAGGGGTGGACGGACGGACGCAGACATTTGTGTGTGTGTATGTGTGTGAAAGTGGAGCTCAGAGTGCAGGGCGTCTGGCAGGGCTGCAGTCTGCGTCGCATTCTGACAGAACAAGTGTTGCATGAGATGCGGCGAGGTGTCTCAGTGAGCCTGGAGCAGGTGTTGCTCATCGGCGACTGCACTGGAGCGAAGACCCTTGCGCATAAGACCACCGCAGCCAAACGCCCGGGCCAGGACAGCTCACACACACACACACACTCACACACTAATGATAATGGATTTGGGGTGAATAGGCAGCCAGATTCTAATGGATCAGAAGACAGCAGCACACAGGGACTGTTTCAGCTGCTGGTCAGGACGGAGGATGTTAAACACTCATTAACGTGTTGACATGCAAAGGCATTTAGGTAATGTGTGCCATTATATGCAGGTGGCCATTAAATGTTACATTATTTAATATTAGGTATTTTATTTCACACTACTAGTCAAAAGTTTTTGAACAGGAGGATGTTTTTAAGACGTCTCTTATGCTCACGAGCCTGTATTAATTTGCTCTGAAGTGTAGCAAAAACAGTAAAATTTTGAAATATTTTTAATATTTATATAACTGTTTTCTATTTGAATATATTTGATGATGTAATTTATTTTAGGGATTTTATAGCTGATTTTTTAGCATCATTACTCCTGTCGTCAGTGTCATATGATCATTCTGGAATCATTCTAATATGCATTTTTATTATTATTCAGGATTCGTTGATGAATAGAAAGATTTAAAGATTAGCATTTATCTGAAATAAAAAGCTTTTGCTCAATTATACACTATACCATTCAGAAATTGCAGAAATTAATGCTTTAAATTGATCAAAAGTGATGATAAAGCCATTTATAACGAAAAAAGTATTTCTCCTCAACTTTCTATTCATCAAGAAACCTGAAACAGGTCAGAATATTAGAATGATTTCTGAAGGATCATGTGACACTGAAGACACTGAAATTCAGCCTTGAAATCACAGGAATAAGTTACATTTTAAAATATATTCAAATATTAAACAAAAACATTTTAAATAGTACAAATATTTTAAAGTTTTACTTTTTGCTGTGCTTTTGAGCAAATAAATGCAGGCTTGGTGTGCAGAAGAGACTTACTGTTCAAAAACTTCTGACTGGTAGTGTATCTGTTTTCTTTTATTTTTTGTAATTTTTGTAAAAAAAGAAATAAAATTAACATTGAAAAGTGTTTAAGAAACAGTTCAATTCAAGAATTCTGCTCAAACCGTTTAAAAAATATTCAAGAAATTGCTAGTAAACCACACAAACAATTACAAAAAACGTTGAAGTAAACACGAAATTTTGGAGTAGAAATGTTAAAATTATATTATATTTAAAAAAAAATTTTTTAGAGCAGCAAACTAAAACTACAACTTAACTTAAATTAAAACTTAAAAAATCTGTTACTTGAAATAAAATACATGTTACCTGAAATAAATTTATATTTTTAATAATAATATAATAATAAAAACTACTGTAGTATCTTAATGATACTAAAATAACACTGTAATGCATAAAACTATTATTAAAATCATAATTTTGATAATTTAATATTAACTTAAATCATGACACATTAATAATAATAACATTTATAGTAATAATAACTTTCATGTGTTTTATTGTGGGCTGTAGCCATTGAATAAAACTCTGTGTACGTGTCCTGGTCCAAATGCCCATTGAACGGTTAATGGCTGTCCTGCTGATTGGACAACAGACAAACAAACGCAGCCAAATCCGGCTCAGACCAGAGCCAAGGTTCACAGCGCTGCCCTCGACCCCTACTGACCACACATCTGCTTATTTCACCAGTTTCTTTGGGTTTAAGATCATTTGGTTTTGTAAAATACAACTTTACATCATAAAATGGCATTGCTGTTATAAATTCACTAGCCTGGTAATTATAATTAAGCCCTGATTTTTTTAAACTACCTTATAAAACCTATGAAATCATTCAGAACTGCTTTGAAATGAGATACAGTTTTACAAGGCATTTTTTTTTTAAACTATAAGCAAAATTATGGAAATCCAAATCCAGAAGTATAAAATCATATATATAAAAAAAAACATAAAAACTTAAGATCTTTGGTCATATCTAAAGCTGAGACTACGACCAAAATACAAACTGTGTCAAATTCTAATATTCTAATAATACTCTAAAATTGTAACATTTAATAGTCTGTTAATGTTTTGAGATTTCAGCAAAGATTTGATTGATAGTCACTGTATTTAAATTAAACAACAGTTCAAAAGTTTGGAGTCTGTAAAATTTGTAAATACAGTAAATACAGTAATATTGTAAAATATTTTCACTATCTAAAATAACGGTCTACAATTATAATACATTTTAAAACATAATTTATTTTATGTGATGCAAAGCTGAATTTTCTGAATCATTACTCCAGTCTTCGGCATCACATCCTTCCAAAATCATTTTAATATGCTCATTTGCTGCTAAAAAAATCTTTATATTAATGTTGAAAACAGTTGATTTGAGCAATATTATTTGAAATATAATTTTTATATATATAATAAATGTCTTTACTGTCACTTTTGATCGATTTAATGCATCCTTCTCATTCCACAACTGTTTCATTTGAGTTATGAGTTGATTTGGTTTTGTAAATCACCTTATAAACCTATTAAATCATTCAGAACTGCTTAAAAACACTTGGTGAAGTTTTGATTTCCATAATCAGATGCACCTTGACTCTATCACATCACAAGTACATAAAATGATATTAGAAAAAAACAAAAAAACACATGAACAAAAACGTGCAATCTTTGGCCATGTCTAAAGCTGAGTCTAAGACTATAAAATACAAAGTTTGTCTAATTCTAATATTTAGTCAGAAATTGTAACAATCAATTAATAAGATTTGACCGATTGTCATTATATTTAAAGTTTGAAGTTGGTAGCATATTTTAAATAGTTTAGTTTCGAAAGAAGACTTTTATGCTCACCAAGCCTGCGTTTATTTGATAAAAAGAAATACGGTAAAAACAGTAATATTGTTAAATAGTTTTACAGTCTTCTATTCGAATACATTTTAAAACATAATTTATTTCTGTGATGCAAAGCTGGATTTTCTGCATCATTACTCCAGTCTTCAGTGTCACATGATCTTTCAGAAATCATTCTAATATGCTGATTTTCTGCTAAAAAAAAACTCTTTATATTAATATTAATGTTGAAAACAGTTGATTTGAGCAATATTATTTGAAAAACATTTTTTTATAATATAATACATGTCTTTACTGTCACTTTTGATCGATTTAATGCATCCCTCTCATTCCACAACTGTTTCATTTGAGTTATGAGTTGATTTGGTTTTGTGAATCACCTTATAAACCTATTAAATCATTCAGAACTGCTATTAAATGAAGTTTTACAAGGCATATTTTTAACTGAGCAAAAAGTTTGGAACATACTGTAGTTTATGCTCCAAAGCTCATTTTACAACTAACTTAATTTCTGGTTTTAATAGTCTGTAAATATTTAAGCAAACATAAAAATACTTAGAGAGTCAATGTGCATCTGATTATGGAAATCCAAACTTTACATGAACAAAAACATAAGACGTTTGGCCATTTCTAAATCTGAGACAAAGTGTGTCAAAATGTATTTAGTCAAAAAATTATAACATTTAATAGTCTGTTAATGGTTTGAGATTTCAGCAAAGATTTGATTTAGTCATTATATTTAATTTAAACAACAGTTAAAAAGTTTGGTTTTTAAATGTTTTGAAAGACTTATGCTTACCAAGGCTATGTTTATTTGATAATAAATACAGTAAAAGCTGTAATATTGTGAAATATTATTATAATTTAATTTTTTTTTTCTATTTCAATATTAAAAACTAAAATAAAATGTATTCTTGTAATGTAAAGCAGAATTTTCAGCATCATTACTCCAGTCTTCAGTGTCACACGATCCTTCAGAAATGATTCTAAAATGCTGATTTCTTTCTCAAGATTTTTTTTTTTAATTATTATTATTATTATCAATGTTGAAAACAGTTGATCTGAGCAGGATTTTTTTTTAATTACATTTTAAATGTCTTTACTGTCACTTTTGATCAATTTAATGCATCCTTAATCAAAAATCAGCTGACAAACTACAACAGCAGATAGCTACCGTCAGAAACATGGCCAAAATAATAAAAATGTATGATATATATATTAATATCCTGCTAAATATGTCATTTATGAGCTTTGGCAAACTTTCCAGGCCACTGTCATTAGATCACTGGGCACAAAGTACAAAGCACATGTTTTATAGTTGTGATTTGTAAAAAAAAAATATATATATATATATATCAGTAGGTGAGCTAGGATGTATGTTAAATTAATAGTCGGTCTCTCTCTCTCTCTCTGTCCCTCTCTCACCTCCCGGGCCATTACGGCTCATTGTAGGACAGGAGAGGAATAATTGTACGGCCGGGTGACAGGCCATCTATCCATGCAGAATCATGCCGTTTCCTTCAGGAGTGCTGCCCAATAATAGGAACATGCCCTGGAACTCAAGCTGGAAAATACACCTCATTCCCGTCCGCTTGTTTTTTGGGCCGTCGAGGATCCTCGGTCATCAATATGAATCTGAGTCGGAGAGGGTTTTTCCCTTCTTTATCCGTTACCGCGAGAAAGGGCAGACTGATGGATCTCTGCCATCGCTTCTGAATGATGTTTGCCTTTCATTTCTATTTCTTCATCTCTCTGTCTTCTTTCTGCTTCTGCTGCTCGCTGCTCTGAGTTGCAAAGAAAGACATCTTTGAAATCGTCCATGGAAATGTGTGGTTTTGGGGGTCACTCATCTGCAGATGAAATGACTGTATTATACAGGCCCGCTGTCAGCCGTGAATCAGATGAGCCAGTCCACTGATATACATGTTTTTACGGGTCACATAAGCATGTCAGAACTGCACTGAAGAATATTTCACACGGAGAGTAGTACATTATCAAATACTGTGCTTTAGATAATGTGCCATGAGATTATTATTTGAAAAAAAATTTTTTTTACATATTGATCAAATCAGATCAGACACCACATAATGAGTCAATTTTTGTTTAGGTGTCTAATAAACAATACGATTTAAAAAAAAAAAAAAGAGTAATAATAATTAATTACAACAGACACCAGTAATAATTTTGTTGTTTTGTTATGTCCAATAAACATAATGAAAATTTTAATTTGAACACAAATTTTATACAAATATGTGACCCTGGACCACAAAACCAGTCATAAGGTTAAATTTTACAAAACTGAGATGTATACATCATATGAAAGCTCAATAAATAAGCTTTCTGTTGATATATGGTTTGTTAGGATCGGACAATATTTGGCCGAGATACATTTATTTGAAAATCTAGAATCTGAGGGTGCAAAAAAATCAAAATACTGAGAAAATCACCTTTAAAGTTGTCCAAATTAAGTTCTTAACAATGCATATTACTAATCAAAAATTACATTTTGATATATTTATAGTATGAATTTTACAAAAAATCTTCATGGAACATGATCTTTACTTAATTTCCTAATGATTTTTGGCATAAAAGAAAAATCAATAATTTTGACCCATACAATGTATTTTTGGCTATTGCTACAAATATACCCCAGCGACTTAAGACTGGTTTTGTGGTCCAGGGTCACATATATGATAAATAATTTTGAAACATTTTTGAAAAATAATGCATAATTACAACAGACACTAATAAGTATTTTTGTTGTTTTGTTGTGTCCAATAAACAATATGATTTAAAGAAAAATAATAAATAATTACAACAGCCATCAGTGAATGTTTTTGTCTTGTTGTCCAATAAACAATATAAGATTTTGATTTTAATAAAAAATAAAGATAAATTTTTGAAAATAAAAAATAATGACAACAGACACCAAATGAGTATTTTTTTGTATCCAATACACAATATGTCGATTTTAATAAAAATAAATGATAATTTCGAAACATTTTTGAAAAAAAAAAATAAAACAATAATAATTACAACAGACACCTATAATGAGTATTTTTGTGGTGCCCCATAAACTATGAAGATTTTAATTTTAATAAAAAAATTAATTAATTAATCTGCAACATTTTTTTTTAAATTATAAATAAATACAACAGACACCAATAACGAGTATTTTTATTTTGTTGTGTCCAATAAACAATATCAAGATTTTAATTTTAATAAAAAATGATAAATAATTTTGAAACATTTTTGAAAATTAATAAATACTTACAACAGACACAAATAATGAGTATTTTTGTTTTGTTGTGTCCAATAAACAATATCAAGATTTTAATTTTAAAATATTATTTACATTTATTAATAATCAAGCATAAATGGCTGTTAAAATAATATTATCTTTTGAATAATAAAATGGTATATGTGCAGTATAACACACACACACATAAATAGTTAGATCAATTATAAACATTATAAATTAATAATATTTTGATTATTTAAAGATTGCAAATGCATTTCAGCCATTTAAAGCACCAAAAGCAAAATTTAAATAAATGTAGATAATATTATTGTGATATGTTTACAGTGTACATCAATTTATTTTTTAATTATGTAAAATAAAAAAATATATTTCAATTAGTTTTTATTTTAATATTTTGTTTTAATTATTAATTGTTTTTAATGTATTAGATTGATTTAGTTCATTTAGTTAATTCAATTAAACTAAATAAAAGAGATAAATGTTCGCTTGGCAACCAGCTAAAATAAAATGTAAATTTTTATATATTTATTTTATTATCTTTATGATGAACCCTAATGCAGATTCTGTGTCTGAAACTGCAACAAAAATGTGCAAGAAAGGTAAACACTGTATTAAATGCAAATCTGCTGAAGTTAAATAATGCATATAATTTCTGCATTTAAAAAAATCAGAAAATCAGGCTGATTGACACATTAAACTTAATGTCAAACCAATGAAGTATTGGTTGAAACAATGCTGCTTGTGATCCAAGCACCAATTATAGGACGTACACTGGTGTTAATTTCGTCAGACGAGACGAGACGAAATATGTTCGTCAACGACCTTTTTTTTCATGACTAAGACGAGACGATGACAAGACTGCACCACTGTCCAAAAACGCTGACTAAGACTAAATTAACATGCATTATTGTTGACGAAAAAAGACGAGACGAAAATGTTTTGCATAAAATAAAAACTAAGATAAAATCTCTCTTCATTTTCGTCTACAATCGTCTCTGCTTTTTCATCAGCTGTTACGGCTTTAAAATATTCAAACTGCGCTTTGGCGCGCTGGCTGGCGCTGGGCCAGAGACGGACGAGCTCTGCTCTTGTCATATAATCACAACTATGCAGTGTTTTTAACCACATAACGCTTATTTTAGGTTTCAGACATTTAAATACACATAAGTAGTAGTAAAAGGAGACATTTAGAGTTTGTAAAATACACACATAGGTCTATGGAAGCAGCAAATAACAATCTATTCAAATATAATTTGCCGATGTGTTTTATTCATATAACATACACATAGGCTTAGTAACTAAAAAGTTCACTCTATTCCTCTTCCAGTTCACCAGCCACTTACTTGCATGTATTTCGGGAGAAACGGATGAATGTATATGTGCTGTAAATACGGCTGACAGGACTCTCTGAACGGCAGCGCGAACAAACATGGCCGCGCCCATCTCACGTTACAGATTACGACCCAGATCATTTATATAGGGTTTTAAAGTACGAAACATACTAATTCACGCATATTTGTGAATCGGAATATTAGATAGTTCATGGCATGGTAAGCAAGTGTGTGAGTATTTTGGATAAAAAAGGAAAAACGAAATAAAAGCGATCTATCTGTCATACAGTGTTATTGTGTCTGTGTTGTGACACGTGACAAGCTTGACGCGTCGCCATGGAAACAAGAAGGACTAACGTTCTAAAAATAATGGTCGCTTAAAAAAAAACTCACTCTCAGGCGTCCGCTAGAATAAAGTCCCTTTAAGGGTATTCTATAGTCTTTGGTAATAATCTCAGTAATAATGTGTTATTTTTAAAAAAAAGACTACAATTTTTTGACTAAAACTTGACTAAGATACCTTGAGTTTACTTTTGACTAAAACTAGACTAAAATGACGAGACTTTTAGTCGACTAAAACTTGACTAACAAAAAAAGATATGTGAATGACTAAATATGACTAAAACTAACAAGGACATTTGGCACAAGACTAAGACTAAATTAAAAATAGGTGACGAAATTAACACTAACGTACACTATGGCAGTTTAGTACAAAAGATATATAAAACCATACTTGACAACACTTATAAGCCTACTAGTTGTTAAAAGAGGGAACGTGGATCCAGATAACGGAGTGATCAGACAAATGACTCAATTTGTCCGTGTTTCCAGGATCCTCCACGCTCACAGTCCACGGCCTAATTTAGCTGTAAAGAGAAGAGCAAACACATACATTTCTCTTCTTCAAGAGAGGAAGAGCTCGCGCTCTCCTCTGGGTTCACAGAAAGGGATGAAGAGGGAAGGAGGGGAAATAATAACGCGCTAGCCGCAGGTGGAGAGAGCGCAATCCCGCGGGAATCTCTGCGGTGACAAGCAATGTTGCTGGGAATGGCTGGCTTGCTGGAACTTTTCTCTCTAATAGACACAAATGGGCTCACTTCCCCGCGCTTTTATGAGGCGTTTTATCTTGCGTTGGGAGGGCCGGATCCGCCGTGACAGACTCTATTGGAATCTTAGGGAGCACTTAGGTTGGAAACACTAAGAAAAAGAGTTTTCCGCACTCCTCTGCGAAACCTCCTGACATTGACGGTGTGCAAATTTCCCCCCATGATGCTTTCGAGCAAAGACGTGCTCGTGTCTGCATTTCTGATTGTACTTCGTGCCGATGAAGACGGATGCGACGCTCGAGTCCAATGGGATGAAACGGAGCTCGAGCCTGGGCTAGATTTCCACTGCAAAGCTACCAAAAGCAACACGGGATTCTCTTTCAGAAATGTTTCTCTTGTTTGCTGATGATGCCAAGTGCTGTTGTTTTCTGCACTGATCTTCAGGGAGAGTTTGATGTCATCTGGATTGGTGTATCTGATATAGTTCAGTTCTGACCGGGCAGGACCGTGTTTCTCAGATCATTTTATTTTCAGAATGCAAGCTAATGCTGAAGATCAGATCTGGTTCTGCTGGCAGGTTCAGAGCAGAATTGCTGCTCTTGTCAGTTGTGATATGCTGTAAATAAAGTTTTTAAAACTTTATTTTGAGGTCTGAGATACAATAGAATGGGATTCAAACTCGATTCAGATGGGAGTCAATATTAGGTTTGCACTTACAGTTGAAGCCAAACGTTTACATACACCTCGCAGAATCTGCAAAATGTTAATTATTTTAGCAAAATATTGTTTTTTTAGCATTTTTGTCTATTTGCCCTGCTGAAAAAACCAGCATATGCTGGTTAGGTATGTTTTGGTGCTGGGATGCTGGTTTTAGCTGGTTTATGCTGGTCCTTAGCTGGTTAATGCTGGTCCTTTGCTGGTTTATGCTGGTCATGTTGCTGGTCAAGGACCAGCATAAACCAGCAAAGGACCAGCATTAACCAGCAACATGACCAGCATAAACCAGCAAAAACCAGCAAGGAACCAGCATAAACCAGCTAAAACCAGCATCCCAGCACCAAAACATACCTAACCAGCATATGCTGGTTTTTTCAGCAGGGTGAACTGTTTCCAACAATGACTGTATGATTTTGAGATCCATCTTTTCACACGGAGGACAACTGAGGGACTCATATACAACTATTACAGAAGGTTCAAACACTCACTGATGCTCCAGAAGGAGAAAAATATGAATTAAGAGCCGGGGGTGAAAACTTTTGAAAATCAGAGTAAATTGTACTTATTTTGTCTTCTGGACTTGAAAGTATCTTCTGCAGCTTCTGAACTAGATTTAGATGTTATTCAGTATTAGGTTTGCACTTACAGTTGAAGTCAAAAGTTTATATACACCTCGCAGAATCTGCAAAATGTTAATTATTTTACCAAAATATAAGAATTCATACAAAATGCATGCTTTTTTAATTTAGTACCGACCTGAATAAGAACAATTCTTTGGTTTTTCAGCATTTTTGTGTATATGAACCCTTTCCAACAATGACTGTATGATTTTGAGATCCATCTTTTCACACTGAGGACAACTGAGGGACTCATATGCAACTATTACAGAAGATTCAAACGCTCACTGATGCTCCAGAAGGAACAAATGATGAATTAAGAGCCGGGGGTGAAAACTTTTGAAAATCAGAGTAAATTTAACTTATTTTGTCTTCTGGAGAACATGCAAGTATCTTCTGTAGCTTCTTAAGGGCAGTACTAAATTAAAAAAAAATATATGATATTTAGGCAAAATAAGAAAAATGTACACATCCCTATTATGTTCAAATGTTTTTCCCCCGGCTCTTAATGCATCATTTTTTCTTCTGGAGCATCATGAGTCTTGTCAGCTGTGATATGCTGTAAATAAATTTTTTAAAACTTTATTTTGAGGTCTGAGATACAAAGAGCAAAGAATGGGATTCAAACTCGATTCAGATGGGAGTCAATATTAGGTTTGCACTTACAGTTGAAGCCAAACGTTTACATACACCTGACAGAATCTGCAAAATGTTAATTATTTTAGCAAAATATAGTTTTTTAGCATTTTTGTGTATTTGAACCGTTTGCAACAATGACTGTATGATTTTGAGATCCATCGTTTCACACTGAAGACAACTGAGGGACTCATATACAACTATTGCAGACGGTTCAAAGGCTCACTGATGCTTCAGAAGGAAAAAAAATGATGAATTAAGAGCTGGGGGTGAAAACTTATGGAATTTGAAGATTGGGGTAAATTTTACTTATTTTGTCTTCTGGAGAACATGCAAATATCTTCTGTAGCTTCTGAAGGGCAGTACTAAATGTAAAAAAAAATATGATATTTAGGCAAAAAAAAGGAAAAATGTCAAATCTTCATTCTGTTCAAAAGTTTTCACCCCCGGCTCTTAATGCATCGTTTTTTCTTCTGGAGCATCAGTGAGCGTTTGAACCTTCTGTAATAGTTGCATATGAGTCCCTCAGTTAAACAGCTTAAGTGGAGTAAAAAATACACTTACAAACAAAAATACAAAGTCTGAAACAGTTCTAAGCTGATTCTACTTCAGTTGTTTTTGTGTTTTCTTCTTGCACACATTGTGTACAGCTGAGGCTTGAAGAATTACAACTCTATGCAGCATGTCTCTCTTGAATGACAGGGATTTTTAGGTGTGTGTGTTGTTGTGTATGTGGGGGTTTGGACAGGCCTGCAGTCTTGCTGTCACTGGCCCTTAGCCATAAGCAAGGCTAGCCGTCAGCCAAACTAACAGAGGTAAACAATCAGACTTTACCATGTGGAACACAAGGAGAGCCGTCTGTGTGTGTGTGTGTGTGTGTGTGTGTGTGTGTGTGTGTGTGTGTGTGTGTGTGTAGGCGGGGTGCTGTTATTGGATTTTATGGCCTTGTCGCCTTTACTTCCATAAGGGCAGGGCAATTTTTAACCTGGTCACACTCTTGCCATCTATTTTAATTGACCTCTCAACACTCTGATATTACTGGCCGACCTCAGTAACATCGAGAGCTCAGCAGAATCGCTACTGCATCGCATGTAAACTGATGAAAAAATCTTTCTTGTCAGTCTGAGATGTTTCAGAGATGATGCTCATTAAAAGCAATTATAAAAATGCTGCTGAAATATCAACAAGCAATGCATTTTGGTATATTATTGTATTATTAAATAAGTAAAAAAAAAAAAAAAAAAAAACATGTTTAGGTCATATTTCAGCCCCCCAAAATTTGAAGAAATCATACTTTGCATAATAAAAATTAAACACATTATTTCTGTAATTAAGCACACCTATCCCCAATTATCAGTAACATACTGTAACAAAAAAAAAGCATTTTATGAAATTTTAAAAAAAATCTAATATTATATTTAAATAATATATTATAATGGAATTATAAAATTTTATTATTATTAAAAATAGATATTTTTTATTTATTGCATTACAGCAATGTTCATGTGCTAAAATATCATTAAAACATTTGTTTCATTTGATTTTGGAGTGAAATATAACTCTTTTACAACTTTTTAAGATACACCCTATGTGTCATATATAATGAAAATGTATTAAATTCAAATTTTGATCACGATAATCGATTAAAATCCATCAGATGCCTCCACCTTTATGTGTTACTTTAATCATATTAAACAAATGTTTGCTAATACAAGTCAACATCAACATATATTTTAAATATAATATTTTTTCTAATGATATATTTTAATATAATTCTAAAATTATATTTAAAAAAATATTATTAAAACGCATTATTATTAAAATTTTTAATTCAATGTTATTTTTAGTATTATTATTTTTAAATCAGTAAATTACAGAAATGGTAATTTTGTGAAGAAATGTGCTTAAATATGATTTAAAAAAGTCACATTTGATTTTTCTTTTATTTGTTTCATTTGATTTTGGAGTGAACTATAACTCTGGCATTTCTTCTTGAAATACACCCTATGTGTCATATTACGAAAATGTATTAAATTAAGTTGTTGATCACAATAATCAACTAAAATCCATCAGATGTCTCCAACTTTATTGATCTTTAATCATATTAAAGAAATATTTGCTAATACAGGCCAACATATCATATTCTAATTATATATTATAATATAATTCTAAAATTATACAAAAAATAAAATATTACTAAAATATATTATTAATAATTCTAAATTCAATGTTATTATAAAATATTATTATTATTTTAATTATTAAATTACAGCAATGGTAATTTTGTGAAGAAAAGTTTTTAAATATCTTTTAAAAAATGTCACATTTGATTTTTCTTTTATTTGTTTAATTTGATTTTGGAGTGAAATATAACTCAGACATTTCTTCTTAAGATAAACCATATGTTATATATTATAAAAAATGTATGAAATTAAATTTTTGATCACAATAATTTATTAAAATCCATCAGATGTCTCTTGTGTTGCTTTAATCGTATTAAACTAATGTTTGCTAATACAAGTCAACATCAACATATATTTTAAATATAATATTTTTTCTAATGATATATTTTAATATAATTCTAAAATTATATTTTAAAAAATATTATTAAAACGCATTATTATTAAAATTTTTAATTCAATGTTATTTTTATTATTATTATTTTTAAATCAGTAAATTACAGAAATGGTAATTTTGTGAAGAAATGTGCTTAAATATGATTTAAAAAAGTCACATTTGATTTTTCTTTTATTTGTTTAATTTGATTTTGGAGTGAAATATAACTCAGACATTTCTTCTTAAGATAAACCATATGTCATATATTATAAAAAATGTATGAAATTAAATTTTTGATCACAATAATTTATTAAAATCCATCAGATGTCTCTTGTGTTGCTTTAATCGTATTAAACTAATGTTTGCTAATACAGATCAACATCAATAGATGTTCAGAGGTTCAGTATGTTAATCAGCACTAGTGAATTCAACAAAATTGCTCCATGTCAGTGCATCCCGTAATTACCAGGATTTGGCTGCTTTTGTGAATCCATGGTCAATATAAAGCTCTGACAGACGGACTGCAAAGCTCATGGAGGACAGAGGTCAAGAGCTCAATCAGTTTGACTGGCAAAGCCTTGACAAAGACCCTCTCCTGCAGCCGAGAAAGAGAAAAAGACAGGGCGCCCAGGCCTGAAGTCCATCAGTCAGGCAGCCAGTGAAGCACCTCTTCAATCAACCTCCATTTACCAGGCCAGATCAAGTTTTCTGCTCTGCCTCCATCCTCACAGCCTGACAACACAGCTGCCATTTATCCAGAACCACCAGACCACACAAACACAAGCACACACACAGGTTTCCATGTTTTATGGGGACATTCCATAGACATAATGATTTTTATATTGAACAAACTGCATATGATTTATAGCGTTGAGGTCAAAAGTTTACATCCCCCTTTTAGAATCTACAAAATGTTTATTTTACTAAAATAAGAGGGATCGTACAAAATACATGTTATTGTTTATTTAGTACTGACCCGAATAAGATATTTCACATATGAAAATAATAGTTGAATTTATAAAAATAACCCTGTTCAAAAGTTTTTGATTCTTATACTGTGTTGTTACCTGAATGATCCACAGCTGTGGTTTTTTGTTAATCTCTTTGTCTTGAACAGTTAAACTGTCTGCTGTTCTTTAGAAAAATCCTTCAGGTTTTTTTTTTGTTTGTTTGTTTGTTTTTTAGCATTTTTGTGCATTTGAAACCTTTCCAACAATGACTGTATGATTTAGATATCCATCTTTCCACACTGAGGACAACTGAGGGACTCGTATGCAACTATTACAGAAGGTTCAAACACTCACTGATGCTTCAGAAGGAAAAACGATGCATTAAGAGCTGGGGGTGAAAACTTTTGGAATTTTAAGATTGGGGTAAATTTTATTATTTTGTCTTCTGGGAAACATGCAAGTATCTTCTGTAGCCTCTGAAGGGCAGTACCAAATGAAAAAATATGATATTTAGGTAAAATAAGAAAAATTTACACATCCTCATTCCGTTCAAAAGTTTTCACCCCCGGCTCTTAATGCATGTTTTTTTTTTTCCCTTCTAGAGCATCAGTGAGCGTTTGAACCTTAATAGTTGCATATGAGTCCCTCAGCTGTCCTCAGTATCAAAAGATGGATCTCAAAATCATACAGTCATTGTTGGAAAAGGTTCAAATACACAAAAATGCTGGAAAAACGAAAAATTGTGGGACCTTTAAGGATTTTTCTTTAGAACAGCAGGCAGCTTAACTGTTCAGGAAAAAACAAGGGACTCATGAACAACTATCATTAAACAAAAAAACAGTGCATGTAACAACACAGAATTAAGAATCAAGGGGATGTAAACTTTTGAACCGGGTCATATTTGTAAGCATCTTTTATGTGAAATATCTCATTCAGGTCAGTACCAAATATACAATAACATGCATTTTGTATGATCCCTTTATTTTGGTAAAATTATTAACATTTTGCAGATTCCAAAAGGGGGGTGTAACCATTTGACCTCAACTGTAAGCTTATCTCCTCATTGGGACCGAAAAATGTCCCCACAAAGTAAAAGGCTCATTGTAATGGCACCGTTGTATTGGTGCATGTGTTTGTTTTAAAATGAGACAGACTGTGTTGCACACCTCCTGTGATGAAATCTCCATACATCCCATTAGCACGTCGACTGACACCAGGTCAGAGTCGAAGCGCCTCAGAACAGACTCTTTGAAGTGCGTTCAGCGCCGTATTCAACAAGCTACGTCGGCACAGACGCTGTGAAAAGGCCTTACACACGGGATAAAAACACACATTCACGCTGTTGTCTGGTCTTCGCTTCTGTCAGGAAAGTTTTGCCAACTCTACAAACTCTCTTCAAAGGCAGCTTGACAAAGGAAGCACAAACACACTCAAAGACACCTGAGTTCCACCCCCAGACAATGAATTCAGAGATTTCTCCTTCATTCCGGGAAAAAAAAAGGAGAGGTAGCGACATCAAATATTCATTCTGAGGGCATAAGAAACTGTAAATTATACATACTTCTTCTGTGTATTTAAAAATATGCCACGATATGATTAGCATTGATATTTGGGTACAAATGACAAGCGGGTCTCCGATTGGCAGTGGCGTCTGGGCCTGAGACTCTGTTCTTTTGGGTTCCCCCTCTAGCACATTGTCATTGGCGTGTCTCATTAATGTTTAAAGCCGAGCCGCTTTTAATTGTCAGGCTTCTGACAGGTTGATGGGAATGAGGTGGAAATTAACTTTCCGCTGCCATGCATAATGTAATTTGGGAGGCCGTCGCCGGTGCGCTGGAAGATTGAGACGGCCCTGGACGTCGGCGCTTGAAGTTATTATTTAAGCTTTATTTTAAGTCCTTGCAAACTGCAGATCTAGGTCGTGAGTGACAGGTAGATCTCAAAAGTGTCGTGATAAAGGTCTGCCTGAAACTTTTTGATTAGTACAGCGAGGCATGCATAAAAATGAATGAAATCAATAAAGAAACGCTATAATTTTTTATCAAAGTCTAATTAGAAACTTAATGAGACTTTTCCAAAGTAAAAGGCAAGCTCAAACCTGCAGTGCGGAAGTTATTTTATGTTCATGTGCAAGACTTTCGATTACTTCCGACAAAGTGCAATAAACGCTAAAACTATTTGCCCTGCAAACCAGTGTGTTTATAAGTACGACAATACATTACAATAATATAATAAGACATACCTGTTTGTTATATCACACAGCATAAAATGCTGTTTTGTACAGCTAAAAATGACACTAGAAGCGAGAAAATAATTATTTTAATAATATTACTAGTACTACCACTACTTAATATAATAAATGCAAATGAAATAAAAGAAAACATTTATAATATTAGACAAAAAACAAAAAAGGCCAAATGTGCTGCACGGTGCTCTTTGGATATTTAGAGGTACATATCAAACTAAGAAGATGAAGTACTCCAAGGCACTCGTGACGTAAAAAGCCTTTAATTCAATGGGCTAAATCTTTTTTTAAAAAGTTAAAAGAATAGATCTACGCGTTTCGGCTGAATTAGCCTTCTTCAGGATACACATGTGTATCCTCCTTTACGTCACGAGTGCCTTGGAGTACTTCATCTTCTTATTTATAATATTATTTTAAATTTATGATTTTTACAAATATTTTTATGTTTTTTATGTATTTATAATATTGTAAATGTTCATTACTGCATTAGGTGGCGTCAAATAACTGTCTTTATAAATGATTCATTCGAATGAGTCATTCAATTAAAGATTCATTCAAACACATTTGTTCATTCAGGAACAAAACAAGTATGAGTGAGTCATTGAGTCATTGAATCATTTACTCAAATGATTTGTTTGAAAACACTTCTTCACTGTTCCTCAGGAAGGCCAAGTCCACTTACTGAATTGATGCTAATGGTTCATTCTGCTGCTGACTTTATTCTCATACTTTTGACTTTATTCTCGTAGTATTTTGACTTTATTCTTGAAATATTTCATCTTTATTCTTGAAACATTTGTACTTTAGTCTTGTAACATTTCAACTTTATTCTCGAAACATTTCGACTTTATTCTCGAAACATTTCGGCTTTATTCTCGTAACATTTCGGCTTTATTCTCGTAACATTTCGGCTTTATTCTCGTAACATTTCGGCTTTATTCTCGTAACATTTCGGCTTTGTTCTCGAAACATTTCGGCTTTGTTCTCGAAACATTTCGGCTTTGTTCTCGAAACATTTCGGCTTTGTTCTCGAAACATTTCGGCTTTGTTCTCTAAACATTTCGGCTTTGTTCTCGAAACATTTCGGCTTTGTTCTCGAAACATTTCCACTTTGTTCTCGAAACATTTCCACTTTGTTCTCGAAACATTTCCACTTTGTTCTCGAAACATTTCCACTTTGTTCTCGAAACATTTCCACTTTGTTCTCGAAACATTTCCACTTTGTTCTCGAAACATTTCCACTTTGTTCTCGAAACATTTCCACTTTGTTCTCGAAACATTTCCACTTTGTTCTCGAAACATTTCCACTTTGTTCTCGAAACATTTCCACTTTGTTCACGAAACATTTCCACTTTGTTCTCGAAACATTTCCACTTTGTTCTCGAAACATTTCCACTTTGTTCTCGAAACATTTCCACTTTGTTCTCGAAACATTTCCACTTTGTTCTCGAAACATTTCCACTTTTTTCTCGAAACATTTCCACTTTTTTCTCGAAACATTTCCACTTTGTTCTCGAAACATTTCCACTTTGTTCTCAAAACTTTTCAACTTTGTTTGCGAAACATTTCGACTTTATTCTCGAAACCTTTCAACTTTAATCTCGAAACATTTCGACTTTATTCTCCAAAACATTGACTTTATTCTCGAAACCGTTTGACTTTTTTCTCGAAACCTTTCGCTTTTTTTCTTGAAAACGTTTTTACTTTATTCTCGAAACATTTCGCCTTTGTTCTTGTAATATTTAGACTTTATTCTCGGAACATTTCAACTTTATACTCGAAATTTTAAATATTTTGACTTTATTCTCCTTCAACTTTATTTACGTTTCTTTTTTATCTTCACGTATATTTTTTTCTGTTTTTTTAACGTGCCACTAAAATATCACATATAATGATTGATATCTAAAAGTTTTTCATATTTATTTTTTTTCACTAACATTCACTAACATCAACTATAAAACAGATTGCAAGTTTAACTGATTACCTGATGTCCATAGACATAGCCGCTATTTAATAAGTCTGCTAATATGGAAAATGTGATTTTTTAAGGAATCTTTGATGAATAGAAAGTTCATTTATTTAAAATAGAGGTCTTTACTGGCACATGTGACCAATTTAGCGTGTCCTTGCTGATTAATAATATACATTTTTTTAAGAAAAAAACACCTGACTCCTAAAAATACACACACAAGCTCTAAAAAAAAAAGAGGCTTACAAGAAAACAGTTACATTTAACTCCAAAATCTAACTAGGTCAACAGAAGTAATATAACACCTGTGGGATAAAACCCTTCCTTCTCTACAGTTTCTCTATCAAAAGCAAGAACTGTTGGTTAAAGGTAACAGTAGTTATCTGGTCAAGGTGTAAGGGCGTGGAAAACAACCTTACAGTTTAAGATGTAAACTCCCACTGAGGGTCTCTCTCTCTCTCTCTGTGACGCGTTACCCTTCGTCTTGTTCATTTTAGCATCAAAGCCGTACCCCACATGCACGCCTGCGGCTCGCTCTGTCTTCCCCCTCCCCCCGCTGATGCTGTCTAACTCGTCTGCATTCTCCTGTTTATGAATGATTAATAGATGACAGATCTGTTTTATAGGCACATCATGGGCTGAGCTTTCAGTGTCACTTTTGACATCGATGCCACAGGGAGGAGAGTCAGCCCAGCTATCTTTCTCCCTCTCTCTCCCCCCCTCCCCCCTTCTTCTTTTTTTTCCACAGCTGTGTGACAGTTTAAAGATAAATCATTGAAAGCAATGTCGTTTGCTTCTCAAAACTACATCTCTCATGTCTGAAGACCCACCAGACAAAGTCGTGACAGAGGAACATGCCGTTTTAGATGCGACACGGGTCAGATTAGGGCATTTAAATCACGTTTTAAAGGAGTAATGCGTTCAAAAATTTTAATCCTGCCATTTTTTTCCATAAGAGACAGAAGGGGAGACTTTGAAAAGTCTTACTGCAGCTGTTTTACATTTAGTGACAAATCAGATCCACAAAAACAAACTCTAAAATTGGTTAATTTGACTCTTCTGAACACTTCTAAAGCTATATTATATGTTTGACATCATTATTCAGTCAGATTCATCAAAAATGTCCTCTAAATGCTTCTAAATTCATTTTATAGTCATATTATGAGGGAAAAAATCTCATTCATATTCAGATTTTGTCATTTACACATTCTCAGTCACTGAGAAAAAAAAAAAACTTTTTTTCATAAAAGACCTAAGGAGAGTTTATATAATGTCCCTCAACCTTCTAAATTAATTAAAAAATTAAATACCTAAATAAAAAAAAATATATATAGATAGATAAATAAATAAAATAAATAGTTAATCTGACTCCTAAAATCATTGGTTTGACATCATGTAAATTCATAAAAACATATTTAAAAAATACTTAAAAGCTTAAAACATTAACAAAATGCTTTTAAAGTAATTTTAGTTATATTTTAAAAATATTTATTTATGCTGATTTATTTACATATTGTGCTGACAATCCTAAGTATATTTTCTGTGAACATATTACATCATATAGGTTTTTATTTAAATTTTATTATTTATTTATTTATTTATTTATTTATCTATCTATCTATCTTAACAATTAATTTAAGTCCATTTAATTGTGGTTTTACGGCCACAAAAAAATGACCATAATCTTCACAAAAAGATTAAAAAAAAGAAAAAGAAAAAAGTATTTATTTACTTACTATTTATTTATTTAGTTAGCTAAAAATTCCTGTACGTCTTCAGCATACAATACATGCATTTTTTTTAACTAAAGGTTATGTAAAACTGCATTGTTGGGATTGACAGGTTTTAGGTAATTAGTGTAAAAAAAATATTAAAAATTCTCAGTATGTGAACATATTACATATTATATGTTTTTATTTTTTATTTTAGATTTTTGTTTATATATTTATTTATTTTTATTTACTTCATTTTAAGTCCATTAATCGTGGTTTTATTCTTTAAAAAAATACATTTTAATGAAAAAATAATAATATAGCCATTTATTTATCTATTCCTTAAGTCCATTTAATTGTGGTTTTACTCTTACAGAAAATTACTATAATTTCCCCCAAAAAGATGACATTTTACTGAAAAAAATATAATATAACCATTTATTTATTCATTCATTCATGCATGCATTCAAGTCCATTTAATTGTGGGTTTACTCTTACAAAAAGTTACCATAATTTCCAGAAAAAAGATAACATTTTAATGAAACAAAATAATATAGCCATTTAGTTATTTATTCATTCATTCAAGTCCATTTAATTGTGGTTTTACACTTACAGAAATTACAATAATTTCCACAAAAAAGATAACATTTTTATTAAAAACTATATATAGCCATTTATTTATCCATTCATTCATTCAAGTCCATTTAAATGTGGTTTTACTTTTACAAAATTAACCATAATTTCCACAAAAAAGATAACATTTTTATGAAAAAAAGCCATTTATTCATTCATTCATTCATTCATTCATTCCAGTCCATTTAAATGTGGTTTTACTTTTACAAAATTAACCATAATTTCCACTAAAAAGATAACATTTTTATGAAAAAAAATAATAATATAGCCATTTATTCATTCATTCATTCATTCATTCAAGTCCATTTAAATGTGGTTTTACTTTTTCAAAATTAACCATAATTTCCACAAAAAAGATAACATTTTAATGAAAAAATATAGCCATTTATTTCATTCATTCATTCATTTAAAGTCCATTTAAATGTGGTTTTACTCTTACAAAAATGCCATAATTTCCACAATAAAGATAACATTTTAATGAAAAAATATAGCCATTTATTTCATTCATTCATTCATTTAAAGTCCATTTAAACGTGGATTAACTCTTAGAAAAAAATTGCCATAATTTCCACAAAAAGATAACATTTTAATGAATAAAAATCATAATATAGCCATTCATTCATTCAAGTCCATTTAAATGTGGATTTACTCTTACAAAAAATACCACAATTTCTACAAAAAAGATAACATTTAAATGAATAAAAACCATAATATAGCCATTCATTCATTCATTTCTTCCTTTAAGTCCGTTTAATTTAACTCTTACAATGTATTTATTTATTTAGCTTCCTTTAAGTCTTTAACATAACCCATGCACCACAGTCTCATTAACTGCAGGTTGAGTAGAACTGCATGCTGGGATTGTAGTAAGCCAAAAAAGATATTTCCGTCTTCCTCACATCTCACATAGCTGACATTAATTAATAATTACCAAGTGAAAGTAAAGGACAACGACAAAGCAATTAGACACAGTCGCTCTCGAACATCCAAAAGCAACGAAACAAGTGTTTTGATTGAAGGAGCTACATAAGCATGGCCGCATGTGACAGCGCAGCCTTGATGTGTTCACATACCATAATGGCACCGAGTCGAACGGCACAGACGCTTCATTAGAGGGCCACCCTTCTGAACGTCTCCGAAAGTCACGGCAGTGAAGGGTGCATCATGTCTGCGAGATGTTTTTAATCTCTTTGTTTTTGAGATGAAGTGAATTTGGCAGACCAGGCTATCGGAACATTGCCTCTCTAAGTTGCAGTTAGGCTGTCGGGCCCCGCGGGACCGAGCCGTGGCACTGACAGATAATTGCTAATTGTTAGAGGCGCAACCTGGCACAATAACGGCTCCGCGCGCGACCCCTCTGACGTTCGCCGGCTAGTTTTCTTGCTTCCTCTCAGATACTAGGCCAGATTTGCGGAAGCCGCTTGTATCGTTTGTCCTTTCAAATGTTATTAAAACATGAGATCCTCGCTCCTGATATATTTTTAACTGCGTTAATGCATTTTTGGCTTGTCACCCGCTGACAGCGGCGCCATAGTCTGCGGTGGGCCACCAGGGAAATTTACATGCATTTGAATTTGCACTGCCAAGCCCTGCCATCTCCCCCTGACAGCCTATTTAGCTGGGTGATAAGTTAATCTGGGTCTAGCTCACAGGGTGCTGCTCTCAGTCCAGAATCTTCTGTGGGAATCACCATGAACTCGAGCTGCTCAGCGCTTCAACTGATCGACAAGAAATAGACTGTTACATACAAACAACAAAAAAAGTACAAGAATAAGAGGTATTGTGTTCGTGTTGAAGCATCCTAAGGGATTCGGATGGAAAGACGTGACAGTCCGGAAATTCAACTGAGGGGAGCATATTGGGATTTGGACACTTTTCTTACTTGGAATTTTTTTGTGTTTGTTTGTTTGGACTAAAATGCACTAAAACTCACCACAGACAAATTTTATATATATATATATATATATATATATATACACACACACACACACACACACACACACACATACATATATATATATACACACACACACATATATATATATATATATATATATATATATATATATATATATATATATGTGTGTGTATATATATATGTGTGTGTATATATATACATATGTGTATATATATACATATATATATTTAAACACATTTTCTCCAGCTAAGTAAATTATGATCTTAACCACAAAAAACCGTAAAGTAAAACATTAAAAAAAAAACATTTTACAACATTTTTTTTTCAAATCCTCAGTATGTTTTACATATTACATAAATCAATCATATGTTTTTATTTTTTATTTCAGATTTTTTATTTTTTATTATTTTTATTTACTTAGTTTTTAGTCCATTAATTGTGGTTTCATTCTAAATATTACCATAATTTCTACAAAAAATTACATTTTAATAAAAAAAAAAATATATATAAAGCCATTTATTTATTCCTTAAATCAAATTAATTGTGGTTTCTTACAGAAAATTAATAACCACAGCTAAGTAAATTTGTATATTTGAACACACATTTACCTCCTGCTTAGTGAATTATGATCTTACCACAAAAAGCAGTCTTAAATAAAACGGGTATATTTGTAGCAATAGCCAAAAATACATTGTATGGGTCAAAATTAAACTTTTCTTTTATGCCAAATATCATTAGGATGTTAAGTAAAGCTCCTGTTCCATAAAGATATTTTGTAAATTTCCTACCGTAAATATATCAAAACCTAATTTTTGATTAGTAATATGCATTGCTAGGAACTTCATTTGGACAACTTTAAAGGTGATTTTATCAATATTTAGATTTTTTTGCACCCTCAGATTCCAGATTTTATAGTTGTATCTCCGCTTATTGGAGATATTGTCCTATTCTAACAAACCATACATTAATGGAAAGCTTATTTATTTAGCTTGTGTAAATCTTAATTTTAAAAATTACGCTTATGACTGGTTTTATGGTCCAGGGTCACATATATTTTTTGTATATGCCATATTTAATTATGGTTACCCTTATAAATGACCATAATTTGACCAAAAAAAGATAAAAAACACTTTTTTTAAATTTAATTTATTTAATTGTTCTTTCATTCATTCATTTTTCCATCAGTGGTTAATACTAAAATAAACAGTAATAAATTAATTAATAGCTACTGTTTACAATAAATATAGTAATACGTAGTATTGTGTAGTATTATTATTAAGTATAGTGTTAAAAACAAGACGTATCATTGTGGAAAACAAATATTTCTCAGCTTTTATTTACTTTTGAACAAAAAGTGGCATGTCCAAAATTATTCATACCCTTTGCAAACTGTCACAGTCTATCTATGGAAAAATCCAAAGTTCTATACCATTCCAAATAGTCCAAGCTGTTCTAAAGCATCCTAATTACCCTGATTCATTGGGAACAGCTGTTTTAATCAACTCAACAGGTGAAAAACAGAAGCTCTCTGCTGTTGGTTTGTGGACAGTCATGGCTAAAACAAAGGAGCTCACTGAGGACCTGCGGCTGCGCATTGTGGCTGCTCACAAGTCAGGAAAGGGCAATAAGACCATATCTAAATGTTTTGAAGTTCCAGTGGCTACAGTGCAAAGTATCAGGCCATCCTGATGAATCTGGGCTCTGCTGTGGCAACATCTCAAGGCAGACAGTCCAACGGACACTGCACACCACTGGGTTCCACGGACGCAGACCAAGATAAGGTACCACTTCTCCAGATAAGGCACACAAAACACCTTTGCAAATGCTCATCTGGACAAAGAAGCAGACTTCTGGTCTTCTGTTTTATGGTCAGATGAAACAAAAATTTAATTGTTTGGCCACAATGATGTAGCCTTCATTTGGTGTAAAAAAAAAGGAGAAGTCTTCAACCCTAAGAACACCATCCCCACTGTCAAACATGGTGGTGGGAACCTAATGTTTTGGGGTGTTTTAGCCGGTGGACCAGGGAACCTAATCACAGTGAACAGCACCATGAAAAAGGAGCAATACATCAAAATTCTCAACATTCTTCTTGGGCACCAGTGGACATTTCAGCATGACAACGACCCAAAACACACAGCAAAAGTGGTGAAGAAATGGTTAGCAGACAAAGCCATTAACGTTTTGC
>NC_133382.1:36773642-36811537 GCF_049309525.1 Garra rufa
TGTTTATATTATAAATATAATGTATTTTCCCCTCCAGAAAATATGGCATACTTTTTGTAAGCATTTCTGAATTGTCTTTTTAATGGGCGGATATAAAAGAAAAAGCAATCAATAATGCATTAATATTAATAATTAAAGAAAATCATTCAACTCATGTAAACCTTTGCTTGTTTTGTACCTGGGAAAAAAATGTGGCTCCACATCAACATCCGGTAAGTGTCACTCGGAAAGTGCGTCTCCGTTGGGCTTTGGGGTTTCAGAGGTTAAACTAGATTGACGCTGACAGTTTTCAACACCGTATACGTTCCCACGACCCAATCAGAGAAAACTGACACTTTTTGCCAGAGATCAGATGGCACAGTCTGTCTAGAGATACATACAGACACAGATAACATCAAATTGTGGTTAAAAAGAGATGGACAATGGACAGTGTTGAACTGAGTGGTTCCAGAGGGACCCGGTGACCCCAAAAGCAGACTGAGGTCAGAGGTGAAAAACGCGAGAAAGTGACCTCCAAGGTCAGTCGCTTACCTTACGCAGCAAATTTAAAACAGACCTCAATGCCAAGACGCAACCTGAGATGGTTATCCAGTCAGCGGCGGCACCTCAGTCGAGTTTAGGAGAGAAATATCTCTCTTTCTGACCGGCGTTGGGGTGCGCAGATGCGTTTTGTGAGGTTAACCAAACACAGACTCACCGTTGCGTTTTTCAGAGCTTGTCAGTCATGCGGAAGCCGCGCAACGGCAAGTTCTTCTTCCATAAATGTCGGCGAGATGCCGGATAGACAGCAACCCTCATGAGAGGCAGCATTTCATCTTTCCTGGAGTTAAAGTACAATTTGGTTTGGCTGGCAGCGAGCGTGTGCGGGGGGGAGCCACTCTTGCCGAGGCCGTTTAACACTCCACTGCCCTGGTGAGAAAGACAAGCACATGAAAAGAAATCAATTAGAAGTAACAAGCAAGGCCTTAAACACGGAGTCCTCCGCACAGGCCAGTGAAGAGGAAAAGCAGAGCGAACCCGAGCTTCATCTTTTTCTCTGAGAGAAACAAAAACTGCTCGTGTTGCTTTACGCTCAGCTTCTCTCCACTGCACACATGCCCTATTTTCAGCATTTTTTTTTTTTACCTTGCTGCTAAATTTGTGGCTATAGTACAACTATGCAATGCTCAGCAACATGTCCTGAGAGAACTTATGTGTTCATTATGTTTCTATTAATATAAACCATAAATATGGCGCTGTAGCCAATTAATCTCAATATTATGTTCATTAACTTAAGTTTTGCAGTATTTTAGTTCAACTTAATAGTTATGCAGTGTGACATATCCGTGAATTTATCTGTTGGTTTTTGAAAATGCTAATTTATTTGGACTGGGAGTTTTAATGTTGGCAGGACTGTGTTGGTCAGCAGCTCAAGCATTTGATAGGTTATGAGGAAGCACTAAATTTAAGGATTCAATTTAGCATCACAATGCGCACTAGCTTACTTTAAACTTTTGCATGCATTTAAATTTTTTTTTTTATTATTCAAATGTATTTACTGTTACACGATCCTTGCATGCAAATGCATTTCAAAATGCATTCAAATTTGATTTTGCATGCTTTTTCTTTGACTTTAAAGATTAAAGTATGATTTTGAGATCCATTTTTTTCAGACTTAGGGACTCATATGCAACTATTACAGAAGGTTCAAATGCTCACTGGTGCTTCAGAAGGAATCACAATGCCTTAAGAGCTGGGGTTGTGAGACTTTTTTAGAATTTAAAGATCAGGGTAAATTTAACGTATTTTGACTATTTAACTATCTTCTGTCGCCTCTGAATGGCAGTACTAAATGAATTATGTTCATTAACTTAAGTTTTGCAGTGTTTTAGTTCAACTTAATAGTTATGCAGTGTGACATATATGTTAAAAAATGCATTTATCTGTTTTAGACTCTCAAATGATATGAGGCCAAAAAGTGCATGTAAAATGTGACCCTGGACTATAGATACAGCATATGAAAGCTGAATAAATAAGTTTTTCATTTATGTATGGTTTGTTATGATAGGACAATATTTGGCTGAGATACAACTATTTGAAAATCTGGAATCTGGGGGTGCAAAAAAAAAAAAATCGAAATATTGAGAAAATTGCCTTTAAAGTTGTCCAAATGAGCCAAAATTAAGTTTTAAAATATTTATAGAATTTATAGAAATTGACAAAATATCTAATAATCGATCATTTGACCCATGCAATGTATTGTTGGCTATTGCTACAAATATACCCATGCTTACGTTTTTTTTTATTTATTTTTTTGGTCCAGGGTCACAAATAACTACACAAAAAAATAATATAACATTTTTAGACACTGCTGTGAGAGTTGTGTTACTTTAATCTTGTTTAATATTCTGTTTAACGTAGAAAAACTTTAAATTATGATTTAAAAAATACAGTAAAAACAGTAATATTTTGAAATATTATTACAATTTCAAATAACTCATTTCTATTTTAATATATTTTAAAATATAATTTATTCCTGTGATGCAAAGCTGACTTTTCAGCATCATTACTCTAGTCTTCAGTGTCACATGATCCTTCAGAAATCATCTAACAGGCTGATTTGATACTTAAGAAACATTTATTATTATTATCATCAATGTTGCAAAAAGTTATGGCGCTTCATATGTTTGTGAAATTTTTGAGAAATATTTTTCAGGATTCTTTGATGAATAAAAAGTTCAAAAGATCAGCATTTATTTAAAAATAGAAATATTTTGAAACATTGCAAACATCTTACAAGATTAGTTCACTTCCAGAACACCAATATACAGATAATTCTTACCCCCTTGTCATCCAAGATGTTCTTCAGTCAATAAGAAATGATGTATTTTGAGGAAAGCATAAGGATTTCTCTCCATATAGAGGACTTCTATGGTGCCTACGAGTTTGAACTTCCAAAATGCTGTTTAAATGCAGCTTCAAGGGGCTCTAAATGATCCCAGATGAGGAAGAGAAGGGTCTAGCAAAACGATTTGTCATTTTCTGAAGAAAAAAAAGAAAAAGAAAAAAAGACAATTTAGGTTAGGGTATGTCAAAAAAACTCCCATCATTTTCTTCTCCAACTTCAAAATCACCTTACATCGCTGTTTTAGCTTTTTTTTTTTTTTTGTACAGGGTGTTTGATCTTCTTTGCACTTTCACTTTGTAAACACTGCAGCGATGTAGGGCGATTTTGAAGCTGGAGGAGAAAAAGAGATGGGAGTTTTTCGACATACCCTAACTGTCTTGAACCGGAATACACAGAGTTCAGACAGAGCTAGACAAGACAAGCATTTGAGGTTAAAAAGTATATAAATTGTCAATTTGTTTAGAAAATGACCGATTGTTTCACTAGGTAAGACTCTTCTTCCTCGGCTGGGATCATTTAAATCCCTTTGAAGCTGCATTTAAACTACATTTTGGAAGTTCAAACTCCTGAGCACCATAGAAGTCCACTATATGGAGAGATTTCCTCAAGAAACAATTTCTTTACGACGAAGAAAGAAAGACATGAACATCTTGGATGACAAGGGGTGTTCTGGAAGTGAACCTCTTTAAAAGATGATGACAAAGCACAAAGCAGGTCCCAGGACAACTAAATGTAGAGAATTTAGACAATAATGTCCTTCCAACACAGGTCACTACATTGACTCCTATAGTATATACGATTTGTCAGCATACAGTGCAGTTAACCGCAGGACATATAGAGCCCACTGCATCTGTCTTTGCAGTTCCCAAAGTAATCGGTGTTGTTTGACACGGGTCACTTCCCCTCTAACACACGTGTAGTGCATAATTGCGTATTAATTAAGCTGGACTCGGGGCCAGCTCTCACAGGGCACATCACAGCGAGCCCGTCCCCTCTCTCAGGGTCTGACAGATCCCCAGACACTTGTTGAGGAGGAGCAGAGGTTTTGAACCAGCTGTCCTGGACAGAGTCCCGTCGGACGCATCACCCCCACAGCGACTAAAGGACACAGTCTCCTCAGGAATGAGAGACTGAGATAATATAGCAATCCGGAATGCAGCGGCAATAATATTGCAAGGTGAAAGGGAAGCATTTTGTAATTGTAGCAGTGAGGAGGCGGAGCCTGAGTGATGATGTTAGAATCAGAAACCAGTTGTTTTTGAAAATGCAAATTTATCTGGACTGGGAGTTTTAATGTTGGCAGGATTTTGTTGGTCAGCAGCTCAAGCATTTGATAGGTTATGAGGAAGCACTAAATATGGGGATTCGATTTAGCATTTATTTAGCATCGCAATGCACACTAGCTCATTCAAAATGCATGCAATTTTAATTTCCGTTTAATTTAAATGTATTTAGTGTTACACGTTCCTTGAATGCAAATGCGTTAAAAATGCAAATCTGGTTTTGCATGCTTTAAAGTAAGAATAAATATGATTTTGAGATCCATCTTTTCAGACTGAGGACAACTTAGGGACCTATATGCAACTATTACAGAAGGTTCAAATGCTCACTGATGCTCCAGAAGGAATCACAATGCCTTAATGCCTTAAATTTTGGGGGTAAATTTAACTTATTTTGCCTTCTGGGAAACATGTAACTATCGTCTGTAGCCTCTGAATGGCTGTACTAAATGAAGAAAAAAAAAAATTATAATAAGAAAAATGTACACATCTCCCCTATGTTCAAAAGTTTTCACCCCCTGGTTCTCAATGCATGTTTTTTTTCCTTCTGGAGCATCAGAGTGTTTGAACCCTCTGTAATAGTTGCATATGAGTCCCTCAGTTGTCCACAGTGTGAAAAGATGGATCTCAAAATCATACAGTCATTGTTGGAAAGGGTTCAAATACACAAAGAATGCTGGAAAACCAAATTACTGTGGGACCTGAGGGATTTATCTGAAGAACAGCAGACAGTTTAACTGTTCAGGACAAAGAAGGGACTCATGAACAACTTTCAATAAATAAAACAAAACAAAACACAGCTGTGGATCATTCAGGTAACAACACAGTATTAAGAATATGGTCATTTTTATAAATTCAACTAGTATTAAGCTGTCTATATGTAAACATCTTTTATGTGAAATATCTTATTCAGTTCAGTACTAAACAAACAATAACATGCATTTTGTATGATCCCTCTTAATTTGGTAAAATAATGAACATTTTGCAGATTCTGAAAGGGGGTGTAAACTTTTGACCTCAGCTGTAGACAAATTAAACTCGTTCAATTCAAGTTTTTATTCTTGTTCAAAAAGCCCACTTTGCAAATTCAAAATAATCCAAATGGATAAGATTAAGTCCCGCCTGACATCTCCCCTCCATGGAATATTCCTTTCAATCTGAAATAATAAAAGTAGGTGTTATAGACTTTAATGTGTTTACAATTAATTGCAATGCTTTATGAATTTAATAACCCTGCACAATTAAATTTAAAAACACAATGTTCCCAAATGTAAGACAAAAGAAATGCAATTACAGTGCACGGCAGCTCACAGCCTGACTAGCAACATGAAAAACCCTTTTGCTCCATCTTCAAGAATAAAAAACAAGACAAAAGGGGAAAAAAAGATAGGGGGGAGAGAGAAAGAGGGAAGCGTCAGTCTAGTTCATTTGATGCAGTGATGCAGTCTCAAGTGCATGTGTGCCCTTAGGGCTGGGACCAGGGCGAGTGGAGCTGAACCCCAGAGGCTGATCTCGGATCTCCCTCCTGCACTGTCCACAACAGCTGCCGCACCATTAGCCTCTCCTCCTCTGGAGCTCATTACAACTGATCAATACAGGCCACTGCGCTTATGCTCAGCCTCCTGCCCGTCCTCTAGCCAGCAGAAATTCTCTCTTTCTTGCAGCTTTTTCTTCCCTGCCCTAGACCAAAACATGGCACTTTCACTATCCATCTTTATTTGTCTTTCCCAGCTCACACTGTCGCTCACGTTCTCCTCCAGTTCCTGGCTGATTCTAAAAACAAACCTTTTCTCCATTCACAGTCATTTCTCATCTTTTTTTTTCTGCAGACAGACAGTCTGACAGGCAGACAGAAGGACAAACGAATGGATAGAATGACAGAATCCACAGATGAACAGATAGATACTCATCTAGTTTAATTCTCAACTCATCTACTTTTTTCAGTGCTGTTCTGCTCTTTTTGCAGTGACTGTAAAATTCAAGATGGGAAAAAAAATAGATGAATGGAAGCTCACTGGCTTTGAATACATTCACACACTCTCGCTCTCTCTCTTCATGCATTAGACTATCTCTAGAGAGGAGGAGAGAGATGAAATTATAAAGATATGCATGATGTGGACAGAATGCAAAATGTCCATTTGTCATTGTGGATAATATAATCAATCTGAGTGATATTTCCTCCTCTTAAAAGCGTAATGATATGGATTTAATACTTAGATATTAAGTATACTTGCCTGTAAATAATGAAGCAGCAGTGAATAAAAGCTCTTGTCACTTTCAATAAGGTGCACAGCAATTTGATCACAAACGCTGATAGATTGCGCCATCACATCACACGCATACACACAAAAATATATGTTGATGTGGGCTCATATGAGACCGGTATTATTATGTTCTCCCTATAGACTGTTAGACACACTCAGAAATGCTCAGGCAGATAGAAAGAACGAATAAACAACAGACAGACTGACTGAATGACAGACAGAATGATTGAACAACAGATAGATGAGATAGACAGACAGACAGACAGACAGACGAACAGAAAGACAGACAGTATGACTGAATGACATAAAACGATTAAATTACAGAAAAATTAAATGACAGACAGGACGATTGTACAACAGACAGACTGATTAAACAACAGACAGAATGACTGGATGACAGACAGAACAACTGAATGACTAACAAACAGAATGATTGAACAACAGAACAACTAATCAACAGACAGAATGATTGAACAACAGACAGAATGACTGAACGACAGATAGAATGATTGAATGAGAGACAGAACAACTGAACAACAGACATAATGACACAATGACTGAATGACAGACAGAATGATTGAACAACAAGCAGACAGACGAACAGAATGACAGACAGTATGACTGAACGCCATAAAACGATTGAATGACAGAACAATTAAGTGACAGACAGACAGGATGATTGTACAACAGACAGACTGATTGAACAACAGACAGAACAACTAAACGACTGAAGGAATGACTGACAAACAATGATTGAACAACAGAACAACTGACCAACAGACAGAATGATTGAATGACACACAGAATGATTGACCGACAGACAGAATGATTGAGCAACAGACGGAATGACTGAATGACAGACAGAATGACTTTAGGACAGACAGAACAACTGACAGAATGATTGAACAACAAACATAATGATTGAACAACAGACGGAATGACTGAACGACAGATGGAACAACTGACTGACAGACAGAACAACTGAACAGATAGAATGATTGAACGGCACAATGACTGAATGCCAGACAGAATGACTGAATGATTAACAGAATAAATGGCAGACAGAATACCTGAATGACAGACAGAATGATTAAATGACAAATAGAACAACTGACCGACAGACAGAATGACTGAATGACAGACAAAAAGACTGAACAACAGACAGAACAACTGACCGACAGACAGAATAATTGAACAACATACAAATTGACTGAATGACAGAATGATTGAACGACAGACAGAACAACTGATTGACAGAATGATTGGACATACAGAATGACTGAACAACAGACAGAACTGACCGACATACAGAATGACTGAACGACAGATAGAACGACAGACAAAAAGAAAGACAGACAGAATGATTGAATAACAAATGAAATAACTGAATGACAGACAAAAAGACTGAACAACAGACAGAACAACTGACCGACAGACAGAATAATTGAACAACATACAAACTGACTGAATGACAGAATGATTGAACGACAGACAGAACAACTGATTGACAGAATGATTGGACATACAGAATGACTGAACAACAGACAGAACTGACCGACATACAGAATGACTGAACGACAGATAGAACGACAGACAAAAAGAAAGACAGACAGAATGATTGAATAACAAATGAAATAACTGAATGACAGATAGAACACCTGAATGACAGATCGAAAGACTAAACGACAGATAGAAAGACTGAATGACAGACAGAATGACAGACAGAATGACTGAACAACAGAATGTCAGACAGAATGATTGAACGACAGACATAAAAACAGAATGACAGACAGAGAACGACTAAACAACAGACAGAAAGACAGACAGTATGACTGAATGACATAAAACGATTAAATTACAGAACAATTAAATGACAGACAGGACGATTGTACAACAGACAGACAGATTAAACAACAGACAGAACAACTAAACGACTGAAGGAATGACTGACAAACAATGATTGAACAACAGAACAACTAATCAACAGACAGAATGATTGAACAACAGACAGAATGACTGAACGACAGATAGAATGACTGAATGAGAGACAGAACAACTGAACAACAGACATAATGACTGAATGACACAATGACTGAATGACAGACAGAATGATTGAACAACAAGCAGACAGACGAACAGAATGACAGACAGTATGACTGAACGCCATAAAACGATTGAATGACAGAACAATTAAGTGACAGACAGGATGATTGTACAACAGACAGACTGATTGAACAACAGACAGAACAACTAAACGACTGAAGGAATGACTGACAAACAATGATTGAACAACAGAACAACTGACCAACAGACAGAATGATTGAATGACATACAGAATGATTGACCGACAGACAGAATGATTGAGCAACAGACGGAACGACTGAATGACAGACAGAATGACTTTAGGACAGACAGAACAACTGACAGAATGATTGAACAACAAACAATGATTGAACAACAGACGGAATGACTGAACGACAGATTGAACAACTGACTGACAGACAGAACAACTGAACAGACAGAATGATTGAACGGCACAATGACTGAATGCCAGACAGAATGACTGAATGATTAACAGAATAAATGGCAGACAGAATACCTGAATGACAGACAGAATGATTAAATGACAAATAGAACAACTGACCGACAGACAGAATGACAGACAAAAAGACTGAACAACAGACAGAACAACTGACCGACAGACAGAATAATTGAACAACATACAAATTGACTGAATGACAGAATGATTGAACGACAGACAGAACAACTGATTGACAGAATGATTGGACATACAGAATGACTGAACAACAGACAGAACTGACCAACATACAGAATGACTGAACGACAGATAGAACGACAGACAAAAAGAAAGACAGACAGAATGATTGAATAACAAATGAAATAACTAAATGACAGATAGAACACCGGAATGACAGATCGAAAGACTAAACGACAGATAGAAAGACTGAATGACAGACAGAACGACTGAATGACAGACAGAACGACAGACAGAATGACTGAACAACAGAATGTCAGACAGAATGATTGAACGACAGACATAAAAACAGAATGACAGACAGAGAACGACTAAACAACAGACAGAAAGACAGACAGAATGACTAAACGACAGACAGAATGATTGAATGACAAAAACAACAACTGAACGACAGCTAAAATGACTGAATGACAGACAGAATGATTGAACGACAGACAAAATGACTGAATGATTGAAAGACGGACAGAATGATTCAATAAAAGACAATGATTGAACAACAGAGAGAACGATTGAACGACAGCCAAAATGACTGAATGACAGACAGAATGATTGAATAACAGACAGAAATGACTTTAGGACAGACAAAATGACCGAATGATTGAATGACAGACAGAATAACTGAATAACAGACAGAACATCTGAATGACAGAACGATTTAACGACAGACAAAATGACTGAATGACAGATAGAATGATTGAACAACAGACAGAATGAATGAACGACAGACAAAATGACTGAATGACAGACAGAACGATTGAATGACAGACAGAATGACAGACAGACAGAAGGACTGAATGATACATGGACAGATAGAATGAGGAAAAGAAAGACAGAAAATGACTGAACAATAGAGAATGACTGAATAACAAAGACAAAACAACAGACAGACAAACAGAGCAATAGGTAGATCGATAAATGTACTTGTAGTGCAATACTCACTACAAACGGGATTCTTAGAAGTGTATGAATGGTTTGTCAGTCACAGTACTGAACTCAAACATATTCAGGTTGTTGAGGTCAAAACATATAATTTGCGCCTCATGACCGGGTCAATCAGTGATGAGTTTTGAGAGCTGAATTCATTTCAAATCATCCCCTCGTTCTCTCACCTCACTGACCTATCGAGAGCTGGATTCTGACCGATGCCGCGCTCACACGCCGGGGAAGTCAAATCGTTACGATCCTGCTAGTTAAATGCACAGATTCGGATACGAGCGGGAACCGGCGTCGATGATGAGAGCATCCCATTCTTAAAGGGGAAGCCTTTTAATCTCAGCAGAACAAAACGAAGAGCAAAGCGCTTCTCCGTTTATTTGCTTTTAAATTGGGGCTTTGAGGGAATTACAGAAAACTAAAAAAGAGAGAGGGAGAGCGAGAGAGAGAGAAAGGGTGGAAAAAAATGACCTGCTGGCGTGTGAGTTTGTTGCTGGAAGGTAAGTCCTGCTTATATTGAAGCAAAGTTCTGAAAATAAGCAAAGAACAGATTTATTGATTTTTGGTAGAGTCTGGGTGTTGAAGAGGGAAAGAATAAAGAACTGCTCTTTGCCCGATATGTCCAAATGACGTCCCATGGGAGACGCTTAATGGTGGGGGAGGGGAGGGGGGGCAGGTGCCTTGCCTGTCTCTTGGATAGAACTGCCCTGAGGCTAGGGCTAATGGTATTGGCTGAGCCTGCTATAAGAAGCTCACTTCTAATGGCCAACTTTGTGTGTGCCAGAAGACAGACAGATATCGATTGGTCCAAATGCCCTTGAGTTGGCAACATCTAAAATGAAAATCCACCACGCAAGCAGAAAGTTTCTGCAAGTTATGTTTCAGGAATGCAATGTGAAAAGAGGGGCTTGTGGAAATGGGTGGAGGGGGTAACTAAAAAAATCATATAGCCCATATAATGTATGCTACAACCCCGCTTTTTCATGCTGCCTCCTTTTTGTTTCAGGAAAGAGGGAGCATTATCATGCGAGAGGAAGAGGGAATTTCCATGTTTCACATCTTAAGCCAGACTGGATTTTTCTCTCTCAGTCCTTAAACATGCTTTGCTGTCTAAAGCTGTCTTAGTTGTTAATTGTGCAATTAAAGTATATGATAGCATCATGGGTTTATGTCAGCATCTTCGCTGTAATGAAGAAATTGACAAAAATGTGGAGATTAAATACGATTTTTGACACGAAATTTAAACGATTAAATACGATTAAACGATTAAATACGATTAAATACGAATTTTCACAAAAATTGTCTTGATAATAGTCTTCATTTAATCACTAAATGCTGAGAAAGACAATACATCTTGACTTGTACAAATAAATAAATATATTTTAAAAAATAGGGGTCAGTGAGTTTTTATTTTGTTTTTTGAAAGAAATGAATAATTTTATTTAGCATGGACACATTAAATTAATCAAAAGTGACATTAAATACATTTATAATGTAACAAAATATTTATATTTTTAAATAAATGCTGTTCTTTTGAACTTTCTATTCCTCAAACAATCCTGATAAAATCTACAAAAATGTTTTAAATAGTTTTCAACATTAATAATAATTTTGCAATGATAACAAATGTTTCTTGAGCAGAAAATGAGCATATTAGAATTATTTTTGAAAGATCATGTGACACTGAAAATTCATTTTTGCAATTACAGAAATAAATTACAATTTAAAATATATTAATATAGAAATCAGTTATTTTATATTGTAATATTTCACAATTTTTACAGTATTTTTGACTGAATAAATTTATATTTCAAATAAATGCTGTTCTTTTGAACTTTATATTCATTAAAACATCCTGAAAAATATCAGAGTTCCCATAAAAGTAAGCAACATTTTTTAAAATATATTAATATAGCAATCTGTTATTTTAAATTGCAATAATATTATCAAATTTTAACTGTATTTTTGAACAAATAAATGCAGTCTTAGTGAGCACAAGAACAATAAACAATCTTAGCACCACCAAACTTTTGAACCGTGTATATAAAGTGAACTTTGAACTATTTGTATTATAAATTAACAGTTTTAATAACATTAATGTGGACCTCAACATTTAAAACAAACCTCAGTAACATTGACAATCTACAAACAAGTAAAATGTGCCTGAATATGACAACCAATTAAGTGACAACAAAAATAGCATTAACAAAGTCAAAAACAATAACATTCTAGTCAGTTAGACCTACAATATTCCTCCAAATGTCGTTTAAACTCAGTAGATTCAATGCAATTCAAACTCAAAAAATGTCCTGTATATTCAATATGTTCAGACATGCATCCATTATTTTTTATAGTGTATGTCTCAAGATGGTATTAAAACTGCATTAGAGTGTGTAAAGCACCAGTCACACCCAATTTACAAGACGTACTGTCCCTTTAAATATTTCAATAAGAGTCAAACACCTGCTCTGAAGTGATAATTAGTGTCAGGTACAAAGCAGCCGCAACACATTCACTTTCCCTGCAAACACACATAAGAGCCACGCATCTGTAAGTGACCTTCCCTAGTTACCCTCATTAAATCAAACCCTCATCCCGCGGCCAGCTAAAACCGCACCGATTCGCAATACAACGTTTTAAATGGTGGATTTGAGGGCAGGATTTCACTTTCCATAAATTACGCAAACACCACAGGGCCGCACAGAGCTGAACGGCGCTAATCAAGCGTTCGGGTTCGGGCAGAAACACAGATTAGGTGGAACCGACTCAAAGTCCCAAACCAATCAGAAAGCATCCAGAGACTGGGAAAAAATGAAATCAAAACAGCTCCAAAACATAAGTAAACACTTACCAAAAAGAAGGAAAAAAAGCGGAAAAAGCAGAAATGTGACAGCGTGGCAAACAATAGATATATTCACCCAAAGCCAGACAAAGACATCCGTCCCAGTGTGAGTTCAACATCAATCCCACAGCAGCTGCAAGAAGGATTTTGTGTCCATTATTGAGTGCCAGTGAAAAGCTATTTCATTTGATGCATGTGGGTATGACTTTGTAACTCATAAAGAAGAAAAATTACACTAACACTTTTTCCTTTCCCCCTCATTCGGGAATTACTGGGGTGAAAACTTCCGTTTCACAGTGCACGGATAGCTATAACTCATAAAGTTTCTGTGTCTCAGTGCCTTTGTCCTTACTGGGGTCAAGAGGTAACTGGATAGAGCATTGCCCACAAAAAGCATACAGTTTGGTGTTTTGTAACTTTTTTGCACAAAGAACTATATGTCTGCACTTAAAAAAGTAGGTTTGTCTCAAGTATTTTGACTGCTATACATGTCAAAAAATGATCAACATTTATATATTTGTAAGAAACTACTGCATTTTTGACAGTCTTTACCATTAAAACAGTACAATTTTACATTATGTGGTTGTGTCCGTTTTATAAAAGCTACTAAATGTGGAGTTTGCAACAATAGCTGTATTTCCATTACCCTTTAAATTGCGCAAATTGAAATTGTGAACTAAAAATAATGAAAACGCGTCTATTGCACAAAAACTCCCATATATAGCAAAAAACTTTTTAAGCTCGCATGAGGTGTTTTTTTTTTATTGCCAATTTGAAAAAGGAATATTTCGCAAAACAGCAATGGAAACGTTTTTTCGCATATTAAATATAGCCAAAATCCTACAAAAATCCATTGCCATGACTTATCACGAGAGGAAAATTATATGTTTCAGCTGCATAACATCGGTTAATGGAAACCACCATTTCGCAACACTTTTTAATCGACATTTATAAAATATCGTCAAAGTTTTGCGCAAATCTGTAATGGAAACGCAGCTAGAGATGACCTGATACAGTGAGGGGAAAAAATTATTTAATCCCCTGCTGTTTTTGTATGTTTGCCCACTGACAAAGAAATGATCAGTCTATAATTTTAATGGTAGGTTTATTTGAACAGCGAGAGACAGAACAACAACAAAAGCATCCAGAAAAACGCATTTCAAAAAAGTTATACATTGATTTGCATTTCAATGAATGAAATAAGTATTTGGTCCCCTATCAGGGGGGCAAGATTTCTGGCTCCCAGGTGTCTTTTATACAGGTAACAAACTAAGATTAGGAGCACTCTCTTAAAGGGACACCTGTCCACAGAAGCAATCAATCAATCAGATTCCAAACTCTCCACCATGGCCAAGACCAAAGAGATGTCCAAGGATGTCTGGAACAAGATTGTAGACATAGTATTTGACCCCTTCGCAAAACATGACTTAGTACTTGGTGGCAAAACCCTTGTTGGCAATCACAGAGGTCAGACGTTTCTTGTAGTTGGCCACCATCTCAGAATGGATTTTGTCCCACTCCTCTTTGCAGATCCTCTCCAAGTCATTAAGGTTCCAAAGCTGACGTTTGGCAATTCCAACCTTCAGCTCCCTCCACAAGTTTTTCTTTTTTTTGAGATTTAGGTCTGGAGACTGGCTAGGTCACTCCAGGACCTCAATGTGCTTCTTCTTGAGCCACTTCTTTGTTGCCTTGGCCGTGTGTTTTGGGTCATTGTCATGCTGGAATATCCATCCACGACCCATTTTTTAATGCCCTGGCTGAGGGAAGGTTCTCACCCCGTCCATCGTCCCTCTAATGTGGTGCAGTTGTCCTGTCCCCTTAGTAGAAAAACACCCCCAAAGCATAATGTTTCCACCTCCATTTTTCATTGTGGGGATGGTGTTCTTGGGGTCATAGGCAGCATTCCTCCTCCTCCAAACATGGCGAGATGGGTTGATGCCAAAGAGCTCGATTTTGGTCTCATCTGACCACAACACTTTCAGCCAGTTCTCCTCTGAATCATTCAGATGTTCACTGGCAAACTTCAGACGGACCTGTATATGTGCTTTCTTGAGCAGGGGGACCTTGCGGGTGCTGCAGGATTTCAGTCTTTTATGGCCTAGTGTTGGTGACTATGGTCCCAGCTGCCTCAAGATCAGTGACAAGATCCTCTCATGTACACTCTTAAAAATAAAGGTTCTATATTGGCATCAATGGTTCCATGAAGAACCTTTGACATCCATGGAACCTTTCAAATTCAGAAAAGGTTCTTCATAGTCAAAAAAGGTTCTTTAGATTTTTAAAATGTTCTTTAAAATGGTTCTTTTAAGAACTGTTCACTGAAAGGTTATTTGGGAAACCAAAAATTGTTCTTTAATGGCATCACTGCAAAAGCACCTTTGTGGAACCTTTATTTTTAAAGGGGTCATCGGATGCCCATTTTCCACAAATTGATATGATTCTTTAGGGTCTTAATGAAAAGTCTCAATGGTCTCAAATCTCAAAATCCTTTTTAAAGCGAGCTATTTTGTTGCATGTTCCTTCTCTGCTCGCCCCACTCCTCTCTGCCGTGGGATGATGAGCCGCACTGTTTACTTTAGCCGCGTTTAGCGGCGAAACTTGCTAACAAGCACATTAAGGAAGGCCAAAGATGCATAAAAACCCCTTATTCTAACTTCTGCTGTGGGTGAAGCTGCATCACGAATGATTCGCACGAACATAGATGCATATGTAGATCAGGATCTGCACTTTCCTTTCAAAAACTAAAGTAACGTTAATCCTCTGGGTCTTCAGCGGCTCAGATGTTGGGAGTAAGTGACGACTGCTATGTTCATTATTACATCCAACAACGATCGGAGTCGGACTGTTTCAGCTCGGTGAGGGCGGGTCTAAGGTAAGGCGCGCAAGTCAATCAAACTATTGTGGGAGTGGCCTCTGTCTGCGTGTCGTCACACCAAAAAGAAGCTGATTTTAAAAAGGGGATATTACTTTTAAAGATCAAAAAAATACCACTACGTGGATTTTTATCATTGTAGGGTGGCCGTGTACACAAACTGCCAATGCACATTAATGTTCAAACAACATGTAAAAGTTAGTTTTGCATCCGATGACCCCTTTAAGAGAGTAGTTCTGGGCTGATTCCTCACCGTTCTTATGATCAATGAAACTCTACAAGGTGAGATCCTGCATGGAGCCCCAGACTCTAGGAGATTGAGAGTTATTTTGTCTTTCTACCATTTGCGAATAATCGACCAACTGCTTCTCACCAAGCTGCTTGGCGATGGTCTTACAACCCATTTCAGCTTTGTGTAGGTCTACAATCTTGTTGTCTACAAATCCTGCTGATTGTTAGGGGATCAAATACTTATTTCACTCATTAAAATGCAAATCAATTTATAACTTTTTTGAAATGCATTTTTCTGGAGTTTTTTTGTTATTAGTCTGTCTTTTACTGTTCAAATTAACCTGCCATTAAAATTATAGACTGATAATTTCTTTGTCAGGGCAAACATAAAAAATCAGAAGGGGATCAAATAATTTTTCATTGCAGTTCTGTGATCTTTACAGCACCGGAAATAGGGCCGTCTTCAAACTGCCGTTTGATTTGATTTTAGAAATTGCAGTACTCCTGATGCTCAATTGTCTGAGTGTGTGTGACAGTATATGTACCTTGTTTCTAGCACTGCGCTAATCTTACCAGCTGTAATCTGGTTTCCAATGTGAAGATTTGTGTTCACTTTGATGTGCTCAGTCCACTTTGCTATTGCCTTCAGCATTCACACACACACTTCTCTGTGTGGTCTAAGAGTCTTTGAACTCAATATTTCATTAAAAAAAGATCTCCTGAGACGGGAAACCACTGTGCTTAGAAATCTATAAATCTAAATAAAACAATTAAAGTCTGAATGAGGCCCACGTGGCTCGAGTCTTTCATCAAGTGCCAGTCAACCAGAAGTGATATGATTCCAAGACGCTTTTCATAAGATCTTTAAGTAGGTTTCAGCTATTAAGTCATGAACCTGGATAGATAACCTTCACAAGTATGTTCATGAGTCTACTTTGGCTTTTTTGAATATTTTATCTAATTGTACTTAACTTTCTGTGATATTCTTCAGGAATAGGGATGAAATAGAAGCAGAAACCATATTCTTTGGTCATTTTAAGCAAATGGTCAATGAAGGCAGGTGCTTAACCTTTAGAAAATGTTGATCAGCAATTTCTGGAGGTCAAACTAAATATTAAATGAGCTATTTTATATCAGATGTGTTTTTCATGAGGTTTGCAATTTTTGAAATCATGTTACCAGATTAATATTTAAAAGACCCCCCCAAAAAATTCAATTTCAGATAAATGCTTTTTTTATTCAAAGAAACCTGAAAAAAAAAATCTACTCAGCTGTTTTAAACATAATAATACATGTTTTTTGAGCAGCAAATCAGAATATTAGAATGATTTCTGAAAGACCATTTCAGCTAAAAATTCTGCTTTAAAATCCCACTGTGTGTAAAATATGAAATTGCCAGTAAATTTCACTAATAATTATGAAGAAACGGCAAGTAACACATTGAAAAAATGTTGAAATTATTAAGTATAAAGACTGAAATATTACTTTATTGTAAAATAGCAAGCTTTGTTTTATTTACAGGTTAAAAAAATATTTTTTTTGACAGTGTATAGACTGATTTGTACAATTGTGGCATCAAAAAGCGAAAATTAAATAAAATGTAACATATTTCTAAAATTTTATATATACAAATGTGTATGTGTGCATATTTTTTTTTCAGTGTAGTTGGACTGATTTCTTTGATTTTGGCATGAAAGCATCAAAATTAAATAAAAAGAAAATTAAAAAGAAAATGTTTGCAATTATCAATGTAATCAATCAACTGTTTTTTTTTATCCTATTCACCTGCATTGTCTCGCCTTAAAAGGTTAAACATGTCATTCTGATTATCAAAGATTAGTTTAAAGAGATAAAAGTAGTGCCTACAGAGAGACTTTAGTGAACAATATGGCTCTGGGTTAACTGAAGTTTCCATTGTCTCATTCTTAACTGGCTACTAAACACTTGCACTTGTGCAAAAAGAGAAAAGATAAAAAGAGGTGACGAGGGGAAAAAGCAGTCAGGAGAAAAGAAAAAGTGAGTATTCTCCTGGCGATTTCCGGTAAAACCCTCAAAATGGCCAAACGCTGCAATACATCACTTAAATGTAGGTATGTTCAGCATTTACTGGACTCTGATTTGGTTTGCTCTGAGATGTAACAGCGAGCGCAGAGGACCTCTGGGAAGCGGATTTTCCGCTCAGTCTCATTTGACAACGTTTAGCGTTTGAGTGGGACGGCGCGATCAAATATCGGACATTTCTGTTCTCCAGGAGAAATTTGCTCTCACTTTGCCAGACGTGTATATCTTCCGAAGGCTAACAGGCTCGCTCGAGCCCCTCTGAAACTACTCTTAAAAGTAGTCAAGTTCGCCTCGTCGCATCGAAACAGGAGGGGGCCGGGAGACTGGAAAGGCATCCCATCGGCACAGGGAACCGCCAGGAGACTCGGAAACAGCATTTAGCACTTTACTGACCTTCGGTCCACCTTTTTTTTTTGCCAAATGTCCTGGCTGAGCTAAGATTTTTTTCCAGTCATTTTCCTTGTTCTCCTGAGAGGAGCTCAACTGATTGACCAGATACACATTCACATAGAAAAAAATGAAACAACTCGTATTTAACAACTTCTGATACATGGAGTAAAATTGTGCTTAAGGGCAAAAACGCAGTTTTTTCATGCACCTGTCAATTTTGAGATTTTGGCCTTTTTTGTTTTTCATAAAGTGTTTTTTTCAGACTAGTGGACATTGTTAAGTGTTTCTTTTATAGCACTTTATCTATTGAATTTCTATTAAAAAAAAAAAAAACTAGGTCTTATTTTAATAGAATTATCAAATTCAGTGGTCATAAAAATTCTTGAAAAGCCTGGATTTATGGAAATTATTTTATTTATTTTAATTTAATTACTTAATTTAATAAACCAATTGAATTATTTTAATAATTTTATTTCATGTACTTATTTTTTTATAAATATTGCAACAGTTTCTGTAGAAAAAAAGGAAAACTAAAGCAAAAAAAATTTAAAAATATAATATGTAAAACATAAAAAATATGGAAATTATTATTTTATTTATTTTAATTTAATTGATTACTTAATTTAATTATTTTTATAATTTTATTTGATGTCACGTAATTATTTATAAAAAATATTGCCACAGTTTCTGTAGAAAAAAAGGAAAATTGAAACAAACAAATACAATATATAAAATATCAAATATAAAATAAAAAAATATATAAAACATGGAAATTATTATTTATTTTATTTTATTTTATTGATTACTTAATTTAATTATCTTTATAATTTTATTTTATGTAATGTAATTATTAAAAAAAATACACGGGGGGGGGGATGGGAGTAAAATTGTGATTAAGGGGAGAAACTGCAGGCAAAAATGCTGTTTTTTCATAAACCTGTTAATTTTGAGATTTTGGCCTTTTTCGTTTTTCATAAAGTGTTTTTTTTTTCAGACTAGTGGAAAGAAAACATCTAAAAGACATTGTTAAGTGTTTCTTTTATAGCACTTTATCTATTGAATTTCTATAAAAAACACTGAAAAAATAAATAAATATCTTATTTTAATAGAATTATCAAATTCAGTTGTCATAAGAATTCTTGAAAAGCCTGGATTTATGGAAATTAATTATTTTATTTATTTTAATTTAATTACTTAATTTAATAAACCAATTGAATTAATTTTAATAATTTTATTTCATGTACTTATTTTTTATAAATATTGCCACAGTTTCTGTAGAAAAAAAAGGAAAACTGAAGCAAAATTTTTTTTAAAAATATAATATGTAAAACATAAAAAAATATGGAAATTATTATTTTATTTATTTTAATTTAATTGATTACTTAATTTAATAATTTTTATAATTTTATTTGATGTCACGTAATTATTTATAAAAAATATTGCCAGTTTCTGTAGAAAAAAAGGAAAATTGAAACAAAAAATATAATATATAAAATATAAAAAATATATATAAAACATGGAAATTATTATTTTATTTTATTGATAACTTAATTATTTTTATAATTTTATTTTATGTAATGTAATTATGAAAAAAATACACAGGGGGGGGGGGAGTAAAATTGTGCTTAAGGGGAGAAACTGCAGGCAAAAATGCTGTTTTTTCATAAACCTGTTAATTTTGAGATTTTGGCCTTTTTGGTTTTTCATTAAGTGTTTTTTTTTCAGACTAGTGGAAAGTAAACATCTAAAAGACATTAAGTGTTTCTAATGCTGCCTTCATGTGATATGGGAAAGATGATGCTTTCCACTTGTGAAATGGAAATTACCAGCGTGTCGTGTTCAGGTGCTTTTGTTGTCGTAGTGAAGAGAAACATGGCGAACTCGCAATTTGTCCTCACATGCTACTTTGGTCAAACAGACCGAATAAAATAACATGAGAAAATTGCGTCCTTCAGAACACTGTATCGCACAGCACCCTACTGGAGGCGAGCCACGACAAGCTAGCATCTTCTCTTAACGGTATTTTTAAAGACAACACTACGTTTAAATAGTGACGTTATTAAAATCCTTTATGCCCCAGCATTATGGGGGCTACAAACTAATCAACTAAACAGCAGAGAACTTTTAACATCATGCAATGCTTATCATTCAGTATAGTTTCGTTGCTGTCCGCCATGTTGAAAGGTCAAAGTTTATCCCATCTCGGCAACTCGGGTATCATAAAAAATTTCGAGCTTTCCAGTGGAAATTACAACGTGAGTGGGTGTTCATGTGCAATTTAGATGTCGGATTTTGGTATTTACCATAATTACGATAGCACATGAAGGCAGCATTAGTCTCAGCCTCAGACGTCACGCCCACAGAACGTTGGCTAAACGTCTGATGCATATGGTACACTTAACTGGAAACACTTCAGGAATGTCGAAGTCGTTTTCTGATTAGTTGAATTTGATCGGATTTCCAGAACACGCGAGTGTCGCGTTTATTTTCGGTCTGCAGGGAAACAAAGAGCAGACTGATTTACTCTGCGTTTTGCTAAAATGTGCTTATGCAGACGCCGTTGTTGTTATACACATTTGCGACGCTCGCGAACAAATTACTGACTTACTACTTGTTTGTTAACTTTCAATGCTGGTTATTTCAATGACTGACTTGTTGCATGCCAGTCTGTTGTTGTGGGGGCATTTCTACACCCCGAAACGTGCCGCTGAACGAAACAAACTGTGATTGGTTGTTTGACATGACGGTCAAACGGCCTTATGGGCGGGCATTGGCCAATTAAAGCTGCCATGAATTCCAGACCTTCAGCCGTCAGTCTGAAGGTCTGGCTACGCGAGACTAACTGTTTCTTTTATAGCACTTGATCTATTTGTGTCAATAAATTTTAATTACAATGCATATTTTTTTAAGGCTGTTTTCTCAAAATGATTTTTTTCTTCTACACTGAGCCAGGAATCTCTACTTCAGTAACACTTACACACACCAAACATTACAGTTTTATTCAAGTCTATATCTTGAAGGTTTTTACAAAGATATTTGTTCCTATATAATTTGCTTGCAACATTTTATTCCCCCAAAAATTGTAAAAAAAAAAAAAAAAAGAAAAAGAAAAAAAAAAGAAAAGAAAAACATTGTTTCTGTCTATTGTGAAGTTTATTGTGAATTATGTCATGACAAAATGATACCCAAAATCCTCTCTGTAAAAAAATTGTATAGATTTTTGTACTAGAAATGTATGCAAATTAGCGATTATCAATGCAATCAATCAACTGGGTAAGTAAGGTCATAACTATTAATTTTTTGACCCTATTCACCTGCAGTGTCTCGCCTTCAAATTGGCATCAAATTGGGGTATTTTGCAGGGTTACAGACATCGAAGATGGTCCTTGGGAGAGAACAGCGTGTGAAACTTGTTAGGGGAACTTCAAAATGCCCTATAAATCCACATTTTTACTGCAATCTTTGAGTCTGAGGAAAGCAGCACTGAGGAAATGCTGTGAAATAGGTGTGGAATAAATCTATTTCACGAGTTTGTTTTGGGAGGAGTCAGGCTTGAGGAAAGCACAACGTTTATTGTGATAATCGCAGGTCTATGTGGGACCATCAGATTAGCTGTGTGGATCTGACATGAGTTTCGTGGTTGAACTTCAGGGAATTGGTCTGCATTAAAAATAAACGCAGCAGAGCTTTATCAGTCAGATACTGGATGCAAAACTCAACAAAGGACAAAAATGCTTGGTAATAGGGAATTTTTAACAATATCGAGTTTAGACGCCTCTTTAATCTTAGAAAAACATGTATTAACTTCTAGATAACTCTACGACAAATGAACAACACAACAAAACAGGCCCAAAACAGGGCCTACATTGAATGCTGCCACATTTGTATGTCTGAACTGCATTTTCATGAGAAAATGATTTGGTTTGGTCTGAATGTCATCTAGTGCCAACTCCTGTGAAAAACAGATAATTTTTATTGTTATATGACAAAACTGAGAAAGAATGTGGACAATTTATTCAGTAGATGGAGATCACAATAATGATTTCGTTGTTGCTGCATTACTTTAACTTAATTCCACTTTATTTCTCTAGAACTAAAACATTGATACAGTATATGTTAAATATTAAAAGTGTGATTTCCAGACCTACACACAAGTCATGGAGTTTTTTATAATGAATAGAATTGTTCTAATTATGTCAAGCTCTAAAATATTTTATCAAGCAGAAATGATTGAATTTCCATAAAAAATAGAAGAAAAAAAATTATAAAAAAATAAATAATTAAATAAAAATCTTATCTTAATGGAATTATCAAATTTAATTTAATTTAATTACTTAATTTAATAAACAATTTAATTATTTTATGTAGTTATTTTTTTAAATATTGCCAAAGTTTCTGTAACAAAAAAAGAAAGAAAATTGAAAAAAAGAAAACTCTTATCTTTCTATTATCTATTCTATTCAGTGGTCATAGAAAACATAAAAAATGTTTAATTTAATTGATTTCTTATTATAATAATTTTACTAATTTAATTTAATTATTTTTTTTTAAGTTTCTTGGGGAAAAAAACTGAAAAAAAGGTTTTTTGAAAAGCCTAGATTTATGGAAATTAATTATTTTATTTATTTTAATTTAATAACAATTTAATTATTTTAATAATTTTATTGTATGTAATTATTTGTTTAAATATTGCCATAGTTTCTGTAAAAAAAAAAAATTGAAAAAAAGAAAAAGAAAAAAAAACACAAAAATCGTATCTTAATAGAATCATCAAATTCAGTGGTCATAAAAATTCTTGATTACTTAATTTAATGAAACAATTTAATAATTTTAATAAATATTTTTTTCATGTAATTATTTTAAAAAATATTTCCACAGTCTTTTGGAAAAAAATGTAAAAATCCTATCTTAATGAAAAAAAAAATAGTTATTATTAGTTACTTTAAGGTTAATTATTTATTTGCTTAATTTAATTAAACAATTTAATTATTATTTTTTTTAAATATTATTATTATTATTATATTATTATTTTTTTAAATTATATTGCCATATTGCCAAGAAATTGAGAAAAAAAAAAACATTTAGCAGCCTATATAAGAGGCCTTCAAACATTGCTTTGGACAATAATAGACCCTGGAATTAACCAGGAGAATCTCATATATAAATTGAAAAAATAAGATAATTAATTAAACAAGAAAACCATATATAACATTATTTTCTTCTTTTTTTTTTTTTAATTTTACATTCAATGGTAGTTGAATACCATCTAAAGATTGTTCAAATCAACAGAGAGTGTAACTATTTCAATAATTACATCATAGATAGACAGAGGTAGATAGAGCTGTAAATCCAATTACCAGTACTATAACACATCAGGTTGTTTATGGAAATCCAGTTTGAGGCAATAGCCTCGGCCGCCTCTCGCCGTTGTGTTTCTTTAATGGATGTATATCTGAGTGAGTTTACTCCCTGGAGAGCCGACACAGTACACATCCACTTATCAGGACTATTACTGAGGACACACTCACACACGGCGAGCGTTTAACTCCTTATCTCTGTCACACTCATCTTCAATCACCTTCAGCGGCGTCTCCAGTCTTTCACAAGGCCTGGGTCATCGCTGCGCTTTCAATCCAGGGTCAAACGGCCCGTGTTTGGGCTTCTTGACCTATATACATACACATGTCTATCCGATTCCCTTTCTCTCTCATTCACGGAAAGCAGAGCTGTTAGGATTATGTCTGTAATTATTTCTAATCTCTGTCACTCCTGTGATGGGATAATCCCACATTAAGGAAGCCACCTTTAAGAGCATTTCACAGCATTTTCATTGGCTGTATCCAGATTAAACCAAGCTCGTCTTCAGGCCACGGGGCTGGTGTCATTGCACGCCTCTCCATTTGTCAGCCACATCATTGATTATCAATATTTCATTACAGCGCACAGATATTAGCCTGACCTCCTCTGAACCATCCAACACTTTCTCCAGGGTCAAGAGAGACGGAGTGAGAGACACAAATACGATTTTGGTCCTATGTTATGCTCTTTTGCTTGCGACGAAGCAGTAAAAATTCTTATTCTGATTTTTTTATTTTTTTTTTTATAAATAGGAGAGTGTTCGAGAAACCTGCTTTGTGAGAACAGCCAATTTAGCAATTCCATTTGGTGCCACTGTTTGTGACAGAAAATCCACATTTCACCTTTTACTTTTGCAGTTTAAAAGAATATTCTGGGTTTAATCCAAAAACAAGCTCTCAGAAAACAAAATCAGAATGGTGAGATATAAACTCACAATTGCGAGAAATAAAGTCAGAATTGCAAGACATAAACTCACAATTGTGATAAATAAAGTTGGAATTGCGATTATTGCGAACAATTTAATTATTTTAATAATTGCATTTTATTTTATGTAATTATTAAAAAAACATATTGCCACAGTTTCTTGGGGGAAAAAATTAAAAAAGAGGGGGGAAAAAGTAAAAATCTTATCTTAATGGATTCCTCCAATTCAGTGGTCATAAAAAGTCTTAAAAAGCCTGGATTTATAGAAATTATTTATTTTCATTTAATAACAATTGAATTATTTTAATAATTTTATTTTATGTAATTATTTGTTTAGTCAAAATTGTGCGAAAAAATTCTGAATGGTGAGATATAAAGTTAAACTAAACCAGGATTTCCAGGTTGTTTGTTCTTATAATTTCTAGCCAGGAAGGTGAAATATTAGGCTACATGAGATGACATTATAACAGATGACATTTTTAATGTAACTTGTCCATATACGCTTACAATATCTGACTTTTTAAAAAAAAATCATGAATGGCAATGCAAAATTAATGTTTATATCATTTTAAAAAGGAATTCTGAATGGCGAGATATAAACTCACAATTGTGAGAAATTAATTCAGAATTATGAGAAAAAAACTGAATGGTGAGATATAAACTCATAATTGCAAGATATACTCATAATTGTCAGAAATAAACTGTATATATGCAATGTAGCTGCATTAATTACAGAATATATATTGCAATATATAAAATCAGTTTTGCCTTGAAAAGTGACATGATGCTGAAAAGTTTGTATTTTAGCATTAATCCAAATGCAATACTTGCAATGCAACTGATTTAAAGTAACTGATTTTTGTTTGTTTCGACAAACTGAAGTGGTGAGTCCAAATTTTTTTGTGTGGCAATCAACAGTTTATCTAGTTTATTCCTATAAAATGAAGCATAAGCAACTCTTTGACTATATTATGTCTCTATCCTTCAGGTAACTATACCCTGACAGAAAAACATCATCTTTCAACACCTAAAAACCATAGGGAAACAATCACAATTTGTCCAACCCGAAATGCAGCATAGCTAGTTTCATATTTCTCTCAGTCGCTTTCTTCTCACATAACTATTTCAGATAGCAGCATAATAAGACAGATTACGTACAGTCCATCAGTCGGTCATTATGGCAAAATCTCATGCCAAAAATCAGGCTAAAATTGTGAACCAGGCTTAAACAATGTCTATGTGGCAAAGCTTTCTGGAGGTTTCTAAAGCAGAAATGAAGATATATATAATAATAGGAGTGTAATACTTATACATATAAAGACTTATAAAGATTGTTTACATATGCACTACCAGCCAAAAGTTTTTGAACAGTAGGATTTTTATGTTTTTAAAGAAGTCTCTTCTACTCACCAAGCCTACATTTATTTGATCCATAAAACATAAAAAAACAGTAACATTTTGAAATATTTTTACCATTTAATATAACTGTTTTCTATTTGAATATATTTAAAAATGTATTTATTGCTGTGATTTCAAAGCATCATTACTCCAGTCACATGATCCTTCAGAAATCATTCTAATATTCTGATTTACTGCTCAAAAACTCACAATTGTGAAAAATAAAGTCAGAATTGCGAGATATAAACTCAGAATTGCAAGAAATAAAGTCAGAAAAAAAATCTGAATTGCGAGATATAAACTCAGAATTGTGAGAAAGTCAGAATTGTGAGTAAAAAATTCTGAATGGCAAGATATGAACTCACAATTGTGAGAAATAAAGTCAGAATTAAAAGATATAAAATCAAATTGTGATAAAGATAGAATTGCGAGAAAAAATTCTGAATGGTGCGATATAAACTCACAATTGTGAGAAATAAAGTCACAATTGTGAGAAAAAAAACTCTGAATGAGATATAAACACACAATTGCAAGAAATAATGCCATAATTGCAAGATACAAACTCACAATTGTGAGAAATAAACTCAGTTGTGAGAACTGTGTTTGTTTTGACAAACTGAAGTGGTTAGTCCAACTTTTTTTGTTTGGCAATCAACAGTTCATCTAGTTTATTCCTTTAAAATGAAGCATAAGCAACTCTTTGACTATACAAATTTTTCCTGTTACTGTATGTCTCCATCTATTTATTTTTCAGGTAACTATACCCTGACAGAAAAACATTATCTTTCAACACCTAAAAACCATAGGGACTCTGTCAAAACAATCACAATTTGTCCAACCCGAAATGCAGCATAGCTAGTGCCATATTTCTCAGTCTCTTTCTTCTCTCATAATAAATTAATTTAAACTAAAATCAATATTTCATATCCATTTATTTATTTTCTGCTAAGCAGTAGTATAATAAAACAGATTATGTACAGTCCACCAGTCGGTCATTATGGCAAAATCTCCTTCAAGTCAGGATCCTGATCACCCTGGTGGGGTTTGTTCTGCAATAATGACCGTCTGACTGTACATTATCTCTTATTGCTTAGATTATTCTGAATTTTAATAAATATAAAGCAGTTAGAGACCTCCCTGACCGCTACCACCTCTATACGCAGGGCATTTTAAGCAGGACGCACACGGCCAGCGCTGGCCCACCTCTCAATGGGCTCTTTTACAGTCTTGAGCAAAACAATTATTATGCCAGCCTCTAATTAAAGCGTAGAGTCAGTGGTACGTCCAGCCTTGAAGTCCAAATGACCAAATGCGGTCCATCTCACCCCCCTTCACAGCAACACCGGTCCGCGCCGTTACCCAGGCCGCTTTGCGGGAGCAGCCGGAGTCGGGGTTGATCAAAAGCGGCAGAGAGGGTGTTCGCGAAGGCGGGGAGATGCCCGGGAGGGAGGGGGCGGGTGCGGGGGATAACAGGCCGGGCGGGAGAGCGCTGACGCCCCACGGTTCCTGACTGCGGTCGGTCTCTGATGGTCGCAGTCAGGGCTGTCAGTAGGGGTGACCAAAACCATGGGGTCCAGCTCTATATCCGCAGCCTCCATCAAAGAACGAGACGGCCCTGCTGAGAGAGGCCGGAATAACAAGCATCAATGTGATTACACTGATGAGATAGGAGGGAACTAACTCGCAGAGGACAACCAGCTGACATGTGACAAGAGTTGCGACAGGAAGTGAGGTCATGAGTTAGGAGATTACAGAAGAAAACATTCCACTTATGCGGTAAAGCTATTCCAAATGGGTTCATACAACTAATAAATAATCATCTCTCATTGGGAAGCAACAAAAAGATATTTCCAGAATTAAAAGTTGGCGGTATCGAAATATTTTCTTCCTCTTGTAATAATAAAAATATTAGACAAATTTACCCATGCAAAGTAGCTCTTTCTAAATTCATGGACATTGACAATACCTGCAGTTTATGTAACACACATGTGAAAGACTTGTGTCATTTTATAACTGAAATTCGTCTCTTAGTGCCTTTCTATTTCTGCAAAGAAATGTTAATTAAATGCTATTTTTAAAAGATGTTAGTTGTACTTCTTCACACAAAAGTAAAATGAGTATGTCATTCACTTTTACATTTTGCAAGGTAAATATTATATTCATATACAGAAATTTCCAAATTGCATACCAAAGTGTAATTTACTTTTATCAGAAATGGAAGCAAATTAATAACGAAAAAATGACATATTGTTACATTTCATGGAGGAATTTGTTTTATGGCAATGCTCCCCCGCTGCAGCATTTAAATATGTCTTACGAAAAAAAAAAGAAGAAAATTTAGTTGTTTCCATTTTCTTCATTTATTATTTATTTATTTAGTTATGGTTATTACTTTATTTTGTTCGTCTATTTTTCTACTCTTATTCACTGTTTTATAGTTTAAGATTGCTCTTATATTTTGTGTATCTGAATTTACATTTCAATATTTTTGTAATGTTCAATCACTCTTCTTTAATAAAAAAAAATGCACTTAAAGAGACAGTTCACACAAAACTGGAAGTACTGTCATTATTTTGCAAGTCATTATTTTAGTTGGATGTCAGCACTATTTCCGCACAATTAAATTGCATTAGGTACAAAATTAGTTGTTCCAATTTAGCAGACTTTATATTATATGTTTAGTTGTATTTATTCGTATTTTTAAAACTCTACCTTTTGTATTTAATGTTACTTGTATGCACCAAAGGTCTGAGAGTAACGTAATTTCAATTCTCTGTATGTCCTGTACATGTGGCAGAATTGACAATAAAGTTCACTTTGACTTTGTGGCGAAAGAAGGTTCTTCAGATTATAAAAAGGTAAGAAAGAGATTGTTCTTTAAAGAACCTTTGACTGAATGGTTCTTTGTGGAACCAAAAATGGTTCTTCTATGGCATCACTGTGAAGAACCTTTTAAAGCACCTTTATTTTTAAGAGTGTACCAGTTTGGTATATTAAAAGTACAATTTTAGGGTTTGATTTTTATTAAGTATTTATATACTTTTTAACTTCAAATCCTTGTCTCGTCTAGCTCTGCAAGAGTTTGAGATTAAAAAGTATATAAATTGTAAATGTTTTTAGAAAATAATTGATCGTTTCACTAGATAAGACCCTTCTACCTCAGCTGGGGTCATTTAGAACCATTTGAAGCTGCATTTAAATAGCATTTTGGAAACTCGCAGGCACCATAGAAGTCCATTATATGGAGAGAAATCCTGAAATGTTTTCCTCAAAAAAACCCTTTTCTTTATGATTGAAGAAAGAAAGACGTGAACATCTTGGATGACAAGGTGGTGAGTACCTTATCTGTAAATCTGAGTGAACTACATATTTACAGATAAGGTGAACTCGTGAACTACTCCTTTAAAATGAACTACAGAGATCCAACAATAGGCAAAATTGTGGCATAGGATAATTGTTAAAATGAATAATTCTAAATATTTAGAAATATGAACATATAACTAAAATAAATTCAAATGTGTACTTCATGATAAGTTCATGCTAAATTTATTGTCTGAGAAAATCGACAACAGGTTTAACATGCTGTCCACAGGCTTTAAGTTGAAACTAACCAAAAATATTCTTTAAACTAATTTACAGTAATCAGGAGAAAAACATCTTATAGTGACCCTGGACCACAAAAACAGTCATAAGGGTCAAGTTTCTGAAATTGAGATGTATACGTCATCTGAAAGCTGAATAAATAAGCTTTGATGCGTGGTTTGTTAGGATAGAACAATATTTGGCCGAGATACAACTATTTGAAAATCTAGAATCTGAGGGTGCAAAAAATCGCCTTTGAAGATGTCCAGATGAAGTTATTAGCAATGCATATTACTAATCAAAAATTAAGTTTTAATATATTTACAGTAGGAAATTTACAAAATATCTTCATGGAATATTAATATCCTAATGATTTTTGGCATAAAATAAAAATCTGCAATTTTGACCCATGCAATGTATTTTTGGCTTTTGCTACAACATACCCATGCTACTAAAGACTGGTTTTGTGGTCCAGGGTCACATATCAAAACTATCAAGTCTTAAATAAAAGCTCTTAAAGTAGCAGACAGTAATTAGTATTAATCCCAATTTTGTACTAAAAAAATAATAATGTAAATGCACAAGTTCAACAGACTTTTACACTAAGTTTATACAGTATTTGAATGCGAGTCGAGACGGACTGCAGCTGTAGGTGAGGCCACAGTGGGAGGATGAGGAGGATGATCCAGGGCGATGACTCCTCCGAGACGGCCGTGATCCAGAGACGCCGCTCGGGCCCCAGGTACACGGCCTTTGCGTTCCCCTCAGCAGCTATAATGAGTTTAATCGGGTTCCTAAGCCGCCCGGTCGGGCCGATCAGAGCGGCCCCAGACGCCCCGCTGCAGATCCAGCTCGACCCCCCCAGAGCCCTGCACAGAAACCCAGCGGCCCACCACCTGAGAGACGCACAATTTAGGCTCTTTCAGCGTATCAGCCGCTTTACATCATCTCTACAGACGTCTCTCACACCGTTTTTTCATCTCTCCATTGTTGTTGTGTCTCTGATCGCTGGCCTGGTTTCCACTCCGTCCTCCTTTTCCGAGTGACGCCAATTCGTCCGAGACCTCTGCGCTGCTTTTCACCCCATTTCTAAATAGAGCTTATATAATTGCTCCTCAAACATGGTTATGTAACACACAACAATGTAGACATGCAAAAAAAAAAAGAAAGAAACAAGACGAGGGCAAAGTCAGCTAGCCAATGAGAGCTTTAACAAATCACATTTCTTTTCTGCTAAAATGCCTCTGACTCACACACTTAGCACAGCCATCATCAAACCGGCCGGCCTCATTCATATTTCACGTTTACTTGTACTTTCAAGTACTTTTGCGCAACGCTTTGATCACTAAAGACAAAAGTCATCATATCCATGTGAGCAGTTTAAGGTGTGCTCCGCTTCAAACCCCTTAGAGAAAAATTCCAACCTCAAAATTAAAGTCTTGTCTCGATTAAACGGCACGTCCATCTTGTGCATAACCTTGTTTTAGAACGTTTCATGTTATGGAGGACTGGAACACCATGGGAGCTTGCGGGAAAAAAAAGTTTAATGCTTCTTATATGCTCATTTTATATATATCATTTATATATGTGACCATGGACCACAAAAAAAGCATGGGTATATTTGTAGCAATAGGCAAAAATACATTGTATGGGTCAAAATGATATGTTTTTCTTTTATGCCAAAAATCATTAGGATATTAAGTAAAGATAATGTTCCATGATGATATTTTGTAAACTTCCTACCGTAAATATATCAAAACATAATTTTTTAAAGATGTAATATGCTTTGCTAAGAAATTAATTTGGACAACTTTAAAGGTGATTTTCTCAGTATTTTTTATTTTTTTTGCACCCTCAGATTCAGATTCCTGAAATTTAGACTTTCCTAATAAACCATACATCAATGGAAAGTTTATTTATTCAGCTTTCAGATGTATAACTAAAAAAAAGGACCATTATGACTGGTTTTGTGGTCCAGGGTCACATATAAACACTTAAAACACACTTACATATGCCCCCCCAAAAAAGAAAAGTGTCTGTTTGCATGTTAGACTATTTATGTTTTTAAAAGTCTCTTATGCTCATCAGGGCTGCATTTATTTCATTAAAAATTCCTGTAAAAACAGTTATATTGTGAAAAAATATTACAATTTAAAATAGCCATTTTCTATTTGAATATATTTTTAAATGTAATTTATTCATGTGATGAAAAGCTGATTTTTTTAGCATCATCGTTACTCCAGTCTTCAGTGTCACATGATCCATCAGAAATCATTCTAATATGCTGATTTGCTGCTTAAGAAACATTTATTATTAAAATCAATTTAAAAAAAGTTGTGCTGCTTCATATTTTAATGAAAATGTATACATTATAAATGTATTTACTATCACTTTTAAACAGTTTAATGCATCCTTGCGGAATAAAAGTATTAAGTTCTTTAAAGATTAAAACAAAATTACTTTTACTTGGTTTTAATCATTTGTTATATAAAAAAACAGAAAAATATAGATTTAGACAAGATTATAGAATTGAGACGAATATTTTTTCACAAAATAAACCTATTCCCATAAATAATTCCTTAATAGGAAATCTGATTTCAAAAGACTATTTATTTATTTATTTATTTATTTATATTAATAATGATTACTGGCAACAAAGTCCAAGCTGCAATTTAAAACTGTGTAAGTATTACATACAATATACAAAACATACAGAATACTGTGAACTGTAAAGTACAGTGTGCATATAGTCCTGAACCAACCACAGAAAGCAAAATGTAAAGCATTTGCATGCAAACTTTAACTCATACATGCCAAGATTGCTAAATTTGATTATTGTAAGTAACATAAACTGTTATATGTGACTTTGGAACACAAAACCAGTCATAAGTTATTTGTATGCAAAAGACAACAATAGATTGTATGGATCAAAATTATCGATTTTAAATTTATGCCAAAAATCATTTGGATATTAAGTAAGTTCCATGAAGATATTTTGTAAATTTCCTACTGTAAATATATCAAAACTTAATTTTGGATTAGTAATATGCTTTGCTACGAACTTAATTTGGACAACTTTAAAAGCGATTTTCTCAATATTTAGATTTTTTTTGCACCCTTAGATTCTAGATTTTCAAATAGTTCTCAAATATCTCTGTTAAATGTTGTCCTAACAAACCATACATCATTGCAAAATTTATTTTATCAGCTTTTAGATGATGTATAAAAATCAATTTAAAAAAAATCGGCCCTTATGACTGGTTTTGTGGTCAAAGGTCACAAATGATTACTGGCAAAATCCAAGTTGCATTTACAACTGCATAAAAATTACATATATACAATACAATATACAGTACGATACAGAATATACAGAGTGTATGCTGTACTTTAACCTGTAAATTACAGTGTGCATGTAGTCCTAACTAACCAGAGAAAGCAAAATGTGACAAAATATATGAGCATTTGCATACAAAACATGCAAACTTTAACTCATACATGCCAAGAGTGCTAAATCTGGTTATTATAAGCAACATAAGCTGTTATATATGTGACCACAAAACAAAAGCTGAATAAAGTGATGTATGGTTTGTTAGGATAGGACAATATTTGCAGAAATACCACTATTTGAAAATCGGAGGGTGCAAAATATCTAAATACTGAGAAAATCGCCTTTAAAGTTGTCCAAATGAAGTTCTTAGCAATGCCACTGGCTCTTTCATTATTATTTTTTTTTGTTTAGATTTAGACTTAAGCAATGAGCAACATAACTGTCAGAACCACTAGTCAATTACGTAATTTTGTTTAGATTTCTAATCCTTTTTTTCTTCAGAATCGTGATCTCCAATTTATAAAAGAAAATAGTTTTTCACTTTAGAATCATGCAGCATTAGTTTACATGATTATTACTGCATATAATTCATTAAAATATAAGTTTAATTTCATGAAGTACAAGTTCATATCAAAATGCACCTACATTTTTTTTTTTGCATTTTGTGTTTTTTGTTGAATAAAATGCTATTTTATATATATATATATATTTCATCATTGAGGATTTCTTAAGTTAAAAAATCTCGTCTCGTCTCATTCTCGTGAACCCAATCTCGTGTCTCGTCATGTCTCGTGAGATAAGTGTCTCGTCACACCCCTACTAACGACTTTTGGCATAAAAGGAAAATTACAATGTATTTTTGGATACTGCTACAAATATACTCATGCTACTTAAGACTGGTTTTGTGGTTCAGTGTCACAAATGATTACTGGCAACAAAGTCCAAGTTGCATTTAAAACTGCATAAAGATTACATAAAATATACAATACAGAATATACTAAATGTATGATGTACTGTAACTTGTAAATTACAGTGTATATAGTCCTAAACTAACCAGAGAAAGCAAAATGTGACAAAATATATATAAGCATTCACATGCAAAACATGCAAACTTTAACTCATACATGCCAAGAGTGCTAAATTTGGTTATTATAAGTAACATAAGCTGTTATATATGAGACCACAAAACAAAAGCTAAATAAATAAGCTTCCCACTGATGCATGTTTGTTAGGATAGGATTTTGGCCGAGATACCACTATTTGAAAACCTGAAATCTGACGGTGCAATAAAAACGAAATATAGCCTTTAAAGTTGTCCAAATGAAGTTCTTAGCAATGCATATTACTAATCAAAAATTAAGTTTTGATACATTTGTGATAGGAACTTTATAAAATATCTTAATAGAACATGATCTTTACTTAAAATCCCAATGATTTCTGGCATAAAAAGAAAATTACAATGTATTTTTGGCTATTGCTACAAATATACCCATGCTACTTAAGACTTTTGTGGTCCAGGGCCACATATTTAAAGTGATGGGATGTAAGGATGACATAAATCGAAAGGAGAACGGAGGAAAATACCAAGAGAAAGAGAAGTTTATAGTTTTTGTCAGTGTTTAAGTGAGTGTACTTGACCTTCAGTCTGTTTGGAAGATCTGCTACACGTTATTGACTCCTATTTTCCCCATCCAGCAGCTCTCGAAACCCAGAGACCGGCTTCTTTTACCCCGTTAGTGCCTCTTCCAATACTTTAGATCAGGTTTAGTTTAAGGTCGACATCTTTTTGCTGCAAAATCGAGCCGCTTTTACTTCAGTGGGTTTCAAAGTTGGTTTTTCTGAGAGTCAGATCTTAATGAGTGCGGAAAGGTCGAGAGAGCTCGCCTTATAGCGTCCTGTCACTCTGTGGCACTGACAAAGCATTATCAGGAATTCATACAAACATATGGCATTTATGTTTTAACACGTGCCAGATTTATTCTTGGCCACTTCCAGGGCAATAATCATTGTGAAGCTGTTCAACAAATCCTGTGTGTTGGCTTTCTGAAATGAAAGAGACAGAGAGAGAGAGAGAAACTTGTTTTCAATTCGCAGCTTAAGAGTGCCACCCTGTGGACGTCGTTTTGGTTTGTTTTAAATGAATCGGATGGCATGTTTGTTCTTTTTCTTTGTTTGTTTCTGCTTATCGTTCAGCACTTAATGAACACTTAAAATGATGAAAGATTACCAGACGGATTGAGTGTTATCAGAGTTTCATCAGCTATTAGTCTGTCTGCAAAAACAAGCTTCAGACGAAAAATATGTTTAATTATTACTCACAAAAACTGGAGGAAAAAAGAATAAATAAGTTTAGCCATATTGTTTCATTATCAGGGTTGTATTGATATTTGAGTAGTTTTTCTTTTAGTTTGTAGCATTTGTACATTATGATAATGATTCATATTAATAAATGTAAGATGCACGGTAAAATTAATGTAAAATATAATTTTCTGATGGTGTTATAAGTATTATTATTACTAGTAGTAGTAGTAGTAGTATCTTGTATAGAAGTTATGATGGTGTGTCAAATATAATAATCATAATTATTATTATTATTTGAAGATTATTATTATTATTAAATCTTTAAGATACACTGTAAAATTAATACAATATACAGTAACAATATAATTTTAAGTAGAAGTAGTATTCTGTACTATAGAATTATTATTATTATTCTTAAAAGAAGATAAACTGTAAATTATAATAATATAATTTTTGATAGTATTATTAGTATTATTATTAGTATTCTAAATATTGTATAATAATAACAACAAATTATTTTAAGACCATATTATTATTAAATCTTTTATTTTTTTTATATTATTATCATTATTATCATTATCATCATCATCATCATCAATTCTTTATTAAGATTTTTATTAAGATATATTATTATTCTTAATAAGGTAAGATAAACTGTCAAATTATTATAATAATAACAATAATATAACAATTTTATGATGGTATTATTAGTATTATTATTAGTATTAGTGTTCTATACTATAAAAGTTATGATGGTGTCTTAATAAATACAACTAATTATTTTATTTTGTTATAATTAATAATATTATTATTATTATTATTATTATTATTATGGTACACTGTAAAAATTATAATAATATAATTTTATGATGTATTATTAGTAGTATTATTAGTTTTAGTATTCTATACTACAGAATTGATGATGTTGTATTAAATAAATATTATTATTATTATTATTATTATTATTATTATTATTTATTAATATACACTGTAAAATTATTGTACTATAATTTTATAATGGTATTATTAGAATAATTATTAGCATTCTGTACTATAGAAGAAGTTATGGTGTATAAATTAATAATAATAATAATAATAACAGATAATTATTATATAATAATAGATTATTTAAATATAGGCAATTACTATTATTATTATCATGATCAATATCATGTAATATTAATTACTATAATGACATAATAACTAAAGAACTTAACATTTTATAATAATAAAGTTGATGAAATTATGAATTTCCACAACTGTCTAAAAAGTATTATTATTATTATGAACTACAAAAATGATGATGGTATTTAAAATAAAGGATTTGAACAATTTTACAACAATAAACCTTTTAAAGAGTTTATTTTGAAAGTCTATTTAGTTTATAAATTTATAATTAAAATATTAATAATACACTAACACAAATACTTATACACCAAAATAAGATAATCAGTAAAGCATGATGACTGAAATATTAGCTAATATCAAAAAAGACCAGATGATATTCATATTGGATAAATCAATCCATTATTTCTCCTCTTAATCTACAAAAAAATTGATTTTGTGAAACACTTGTTTGCCAAAAAACGATTTAAATAATTTCCCCTCAGATTGTGTTTTATACGTTCAGCACAGCACATTTTTTCCGATTCTCACTTTCAATTGTTTTCTCTCCAGATTCGTTCTGTGTTTTTCCTCATCGGCGCGGCCCTCGGGACGAAGAGCGGCGTCTGAAGTCACATGCTGGCTTGAGCAAAAGCTTGTTTGGGTCAAATCTAAAGTGTCTGAGCGAAACACGGCGCACCTAAAGATCACCTGCCTGCCTTTCTCAAGTTAAAAAGTCCAAAATGAAAGCAACAGCAGACCTGTTTAAATTAGCCTTTCCCCCTCGTGGCCTCAAATCAAATAAAACACAACAGTTGGAGTCCAAACAAGTTAAAAGAACGTCCTTGTGAGTTTTATCCACTAAAGCAATAGTAACAAGAACAACCTTCTCAAAGGCTAAAATGTCCCAGCGGTCCAACACTCAATAAAGATTTGGCTACTTAAGAAGGTCGAAACAGCAAGCCATTTAAGGGCTTGACATGGACCCAGCTAGCATGCTGCTTTTACCATCACTCATACCGAGGTAATGCAATTCCTCGCAAATGTTCTGCGCCTCTGATACGTTTAGGCTAATGCCTGATGCAAATGACACGGCGACAGATAGAAATATAAATATATCTTCATCACCTGCACTCTCGCTATCGCTCCCAGTGTCCTCCATCCCTAGATGCCCTGTTATTCACTTTCACACACACACACACACACACACACACACACACACACACACACACACACACACACACACACACACACACACACACACACACACACACACACACACACACACACACACACACACACACACACACACACACACACACACACACACACACACACACACACACACACACTGCTGTCTCTCT
>NC_133382.1:36812037-36834549 GCF_049309525.1 Garra rufa
GTGCTGACTTTTAAAACAGAGCCACATGTGTACAGATCAGACATGATTATTTAGATTAAGCTAGTCTAGTTTTGGGATTTTATATGCACTTCAACTATCAAGCGGGTTAAAAAAAAATATGACATCCTAACATCTGACTAATCTGAATTTAGAAGTGTTAAAAGATGCATTCATGATTAAACCTGAACGGGTATTTTTGGAAAAAGCTGATTATTAACGGTTTCCCCTCAGCGTTTAATCTGCATATCACATGATTGACACATTTAGCATTGGCAAAAGAGGATAAGACTAAACCTCTGCTCATAATTTGCTCTCACTCTTGATTATAACACAAACAGTGCACAGTAAGTTATGCATCATGCTTTAAACCCAAACTAATAGTAAAAGTGATGCTAGAACAAGCTTTTGAATGCTGGCCGGCCTGTATCTCCTCTATCTGGAGGGCAGATGCCGTGGGCTACTTCTGGACAGGAAAAGCCATGAGGATTCATTCAGTCTGAGCTCTGCTATCAGCGCTGCTCCAGCGAGATAAGACACTCCACAAAACACCCACGCACAGCCGCTGATGCTCTTCATTGACAAAATGAAGTGGGTGCCGCTGCTAATTCACTAAAGCAGCACAATGCATATGTAACAGACACCGCTTATAGATGGAGCCCTGAGGTCCTGCTATGCAAACCACTCAGCGCTAGAGAGATTCCCGTAGGTGTTCAAACAACAAGATATCAGGAATAAAGTAGCGTAGTTCAAATGAAGTTTAATCTAAATCTATTTCAGATGATTTTGCATAATTATGCATACGTTTTTAATAACCTAAACTAAATTTGAGTTGAGTTGAACGTGAATTGCATGGAGTATTTAGAGCATGGAATCACAAATGAACCCAAACATTTTTACTTCTGTAATTTGACATGTTTTTAAATAAAACTGGATGTGCAATTAGACAAAAGGGAAGGGGATTTTATGCGTTGGAATTGATTTGTTACACAATCATCATTTGCTAAGACCAAGAATATGTATTAAGGAAGAAAAAAAAGATTTCATGTTGATTTTAAAACACTTTTCTGGACATGATACACTACCAGTCAAAAGTTTTTGAACTGTAAGATGTTTAATGTCTTTTTTGAAAGTCTCTTTTGCTCACCATTTATTTATTTGATTCGAAATATAGCAAAAGCAGTAATATTGGGAAATATTTTTTTTATTATTTGAAAATAACTGCTTTTTATTTAAATATATTTTAAAATGTAATTTATTCCTGTCATCAAAGCTACATTTTCAGAAATCATTCTAATATGCTGATTTGCTGTTCAAGACACATTTATTATTATTATTATTATCAATATTTAAAACAGTTGATGAATAGAGAGATCCAAAGATCAGCATTTACCTGAACTAAAAAAAAAAGTAACATCATACACTGTGACTATAGGGAAAGAAATTGTAGAAATAATACTTTTATGTATCAATGCTTTAAATTGATCAGTGATGATAAAGACATATAATGTTACATAAGATTTATATTTCAGATAAAAGACCTAAGAAACCGGGAAAAAAAAAATCTATATATAATAATATAATAATAATTATAAAAAAAATATTTTTTTTCCAATTCCAAAAATACAAAAGTTTGGGGTCTACAGATTTTTTTTATGTTTTAAAAGAAGTATTTTTTGTTCACCAAAGCTGCATTTATTTAATTAAAAGGACAATAAAAATACTAATATTGTGAAATATTTCTATATTTTAAAATAACTTGTTTTTATTTGAATATATATTGTATTTTTATTTATTTCTGTGATGCAAAACTGAATTTTCAGCATCATCATAACGGTCTCTAGTGTCACATTATCCTTCAGAAATCACTCTAATATGCTGATTTGGGGCTCAATAAATATTTCTTATCTATCAATGATAAAAACAGTTGTCCTTCATATTTTTGTGAAAATTGTCATTTTTAATGCAACCTTCCTTAATGAAAAATACTGCTTTTTTTCACAAAAAAAGTATTTTTTTTACACTTTTTTTAACACAAATTTTAAACCTGCCTAAAATTATTTGCAAATATTTCCTAAACCAATTTAAAACCAGCCAAAACCACAACACAAGGCCACAAAAATGTGTTCATCACACCACAGTTAAACTGCAAAAAAGCTAAAAGCTACACCCTAAACATACTCTTTCCTTTATGCATATGCAGTTGAGGTCAAATGTCAAATGTAAGTATCTTCTATAGCTTTTGAAGGCCAGTACTAAATGAAAAAATATTACATTTAGGTAAAATAAGAAAAATGTACACATCTTCATTCTGTTCAAAAGTTTTCACCCCCGGCTTTTAATGCATTGTGTTTCCTACTGAAGCATCAGTGAGTGTTTGAACCTTCTGTAATAGTTGCACATGAGTCCCTCAGTTGTCCTCAGTGTGAAAAGATGGATCTCAAAATCATACAAGTCATTGTTGGAAAGGGTTCAAATACACACAAATGCTGGAAAACCAAAATCCTGAAGGTTTTTTCTGAAGAACAGCAGACAGTTTAACTGTTCAGAACAAACAAAGAAACACAGCTGTGGATCATTCAGGTAACAACACAGTATTAAGAACCAAGTGTATGTAAACTTTGAATGGGGTCATTTTTATAAATGCAACTATTATAAGCATCTTTTATGTGAAATGTCTTATTCAGGTCAGTGCTATATAAACAAAAAATGTTATGCATTTTGTATGATCCCTCTTATTTTGCTAAAATAATGAACATTTTGCAGATTCTGTAAGGTGTATGTAAATGTTTGACCTCAACTGTATATAAATTTTAACCTAAAATCCTGTTGCATTGTCATCGTACACCAGTCTTTCTCCCTGGTAACCTCTCAGGCTGCATCATTCATTAGCCTGGGTGTGAATAAAGTGCTTTCTGCATTAGCCGCTGTGATGAAGCGCGATCAGATGCTGCATTTTTCAACAGTATCCCAGAGCACGCTGGAGTCGGGATAGCGGCAGAGTATTTGAGTCGATACAGTATCCCATGGCAATTAATAAAGACCCGAGAGGTGCCTGCAGCGGCAGAAAGACTGATGGCAGAATTTTAATGAGAAGAAATGACCCTCCCTGTATCATGCGGTTTGAGGCCGATAGCAGAGCCTGAGAAAACAAGTGCACAGGTAAGCATGAATATATATATATTCCATTACACGTGTGTGGATTGCATCCAAGTGCATGCAAATAAACGCAATTTAGCATGTGGTTTTTATCCAGAGGGATTTCTGTCTCTGTGGAGATTCCTAGGGTGAGATGCATTGTTCAAGGGCACAGTTTTCCTTAATGACAACGCTTTCTCTCTCTCTCTCTCTCTCTCTCTCTCTCTCTCTCTCTCTCTCTCTCTCTCTCTCTCTCTCTCTCTCACACACACACACACACACACACACACACACACACACACACCACCTGCACATTGGCGTGTTTTTGCTGGGGCGCAGTGGGGAACTGTAAAAGTAAGTGGGGCAAATCAGTGACACACATAAATCTTGTGTAGCCACACTTTAGAGCAGCCAATGGACTCCCAAATGAGTCTGACAATCTGTGTCTCTCAGACTCCAGAGCGTGTTAATAGACTGCGAGTTGCTTCCTTAAAATAAATAAATAAATAAATAAATAAATATTTTTATTTATTAAAGAATCCTAAAACAAAGGTAGAATGGTTTTCACAAATTAAATAAATAAATAAATATATATTTGTATTTATTAAAGAATCTTAGAATGAACGAATCATGGTTTCCACTAAAATAAAATAAAATACAATAAAAATATGTAACATAAATAAATAAATAAGTATATATTTTTATTTATTAAAGAATCCAAAAACAAAGGTAGACTGGTTTCCACGGAAATAAAATAAAATATGTAAAATAAATAAATAAAACTTACTTTTATTTAAGAATCTTAAAACAAAGGTATCATGGTTTCTACAAAAATAAAATAAAAAAATATGTAAAACAAACAACAACAAACAAATAAATCGTTCTATTTATTAAATATTTATATCACGGTTTTCACAACAATAAAGTAAAATAAAATAAAAAATATGAAATAAATAAATCTATTTATTAAAGAATCCTAAAATAAAGGTATCATGGTTTCCATAAAAATAAAATTAAATAAAATATGTAACATAAATGAATGAATGAATGAATAAATGAATAAATAAATCTAAAATAAGGAAATAAAATAAATAAATAAATAAATCTAAATTTCCACAAAAATAAAAAAAAATAAAGAATAACTCTTTTTATTATAAATAAATAAATAAATAAATAAATAAATAAATAAAAATTGAAGCAGCACAAATGTTTTCAATAAACATTAAATAAACAATGAATATTTCAATAATAATTTAATAATAATAATAATAATAATAATAATTATTATTATTATTATTATTATTATTATTATTATTTATACATATTTGAATGATTTTTGAAGGATCATGTGTCACTGAAGATTGGAGTAATGATATAGTAAAATACTTAGTAAATTTAAATTAAATTGTAATATATTCATTCACAAAAGTATTACAAACCTACCTAAAAATCTTACCAATATAAATGAATGTGTGAATTTAGTATTAGAATAAGGGAATTTAGGCATCACAACATTATAATGTACAGTAAGTATGATTTTTTTTTTAATTTATAAAGATTTCATATTAGTTTACATTTTATTACTGTTACTGTGTCTTCAAAGATTGATAATATATGATAGCATGACATCAAAGGTGGTAATCTAAACTTAAATATAAGGAAAATTATGTACAATTACATATTCAATATCAATAAATTAAAAAAATAAATCTTTCGTCAGCTTATAACTGATAGTGTATTAATATTCAGTATTATGCATAAGGTAAAACAATGTCAGAATTTTCATTTTAGACTGACTCTTCGAACAAAATCTAAATAATGCTAACTAATTTTTAAGTTCGCATAATTACACTCTCCTTCCTTCATCTATGTCCCACACTTTCCTTCATCAGCGAGCATGTGATGTGTTTGTCCTGGCTGTGCTCCGGACCGGTCTGCTGTCTTTGCCCCCAGCGGATAGGCCACTTCTGAGAGTCATTATTGTAAACAGGTCATGGGGTATAAAGCTAGCAGACAGCCTCCTTTCATTCAAAAGACATTTGCAGATAGCCTTGGGTGAAACCTTAACCCGTCTCCAACATGTGCCAGAAACGGCCCGGGATGCACTCGCTATATTAAACCGTAAGTGAGACTATCTCTGTTTGTGTGTGTGTGCATGTGTTTGCTGCTAACCATGAATTAATGACGCTCTGCCGTGGGGTTTTTCAGCCCACATGAAAACTCCCAGCGACCGCTCGCTCTATAAATGAGGAACGCTCCCCATACATTTCCTTATGCAATCAGCCAAAGTAAGAACGGAAGTATATGTATGCTTGTATGCAAATATGCACTTGTGTGGGTTGAATGCGTCAGACCAGTGTGTATCTAGTGTACATACAGTATTTCTCTGCTCCAAAACACATAGGCAGCATCCAAACTAAAATCTAGAATTAGGCTTAATTTCTACATAGGAAATAGGGCTGTGCAATTAATCGAAATTCGGTTTCGATTTCAATTTGTGCTTCAAGCGATCATGAAAATGCAGTAATCGAGATGAAACGATTATTGCGCCCCATTCCGCCTCCTTTCCAGTGGTGCTCTTCCATAAAAGCCTAATTTCACATACAAATCAGCAAAATCATGTAACATGACTTGCATAAAACGGGACGTGCCTGATTTATTAATGTTTCTTTGATGTTGTGTTTTTAATAGCGCATAAGAAAACTTGCGCTGTTCTGTGTATGCGCTCAGAGACGGACCAGAACACGGACATGTAAAGTTATCTTTTAGCTCAAGGTGCGCACCTAAACGGTCAAATACACGCAAAAATATTTCAAAATGAGGCGCTTGGTGATTGTTCATGTAAACCCTTGTCAGTTATGTCTTAAATGATCATAAACAGTTGAGAATGAAAATACGCGTGTAACAGTATATTGGATCCGTGTGGCACTTAAAGCGCCAACAAATATTCCTTCTGCTGTCTGTAAAAATTGTCAAAATACAAAGAGAAAAATCACTCAAAAAATCACTTTTATTTTACATTCAAATAACTACATTCAATTTCTGTAGTATTGTTAGACTACTTTAGACTTGCATAAAAGTATTCGGTAATTTTTTTTAAGCACTGCTTTTTTTATTTGTATCCTTTTTTCTGCTGTATTGCTATTTTTAAATTAATCACTAATATAGGGCCCAGAGTCTTATCGTGTTAAATAATCGTGATTACAATATTGACCAAAATAATTGTGATTATGATTTTTGCCAAAATCAAGCAGCCTTAATAGGAAATACTACAATTCTGCTTTACCACAGAAAACACAGCATTGCCATCCCCTAAAGACGCGCGTCTGTCTTTAGCCGCATGAAAAACACTCCTGAACTGCATGACAACTTAAAGGAGAAGTTCACTTCCAGAACAAAAATTTACAGATAATTTACTCACCCCCTTGTCTTTCAAGAAGTTCATGTCTTTCTTTCATTAGTCGTAAAGAAGTTATGTTTTTTGAGGAAAACAATTCAGGATTTCTCTTCTTATAGTGGACTTCTATGGTGCCTGCGAGTTTGAACTTCCAAAATGCAGTTTAAATGCAGCTTCAAAGAGCTCCTAATGATCCCAGATGAGGAAGAAGGGTCTTATCTAGCGAAATGATTGGTTATTTTCTAAAAAACACAATTTATACACTTTTAACCTCAAATGCTCATCTTGTCGAGCTCTGCATGAACTCTTGTGTATTCCAGTTCAAGACAGTATGGGTATGTCAAAAAACTCCCATCTCATTTTCTTCTCCAACTTCAAAATCCTCATACATCGCTGCAGAAGTACCGACCCAGTGTTGATGCAAAGTGAACATGCAAAAACAGTCAAACGTCCTTTGCAAAAAAAAAAAAAAAAAAGGTAAAACAGCAATGTAGGGCGATTTTAAAGTTGGAGGAGAAAATGAGATGGGAGTTTTTCGACATACCCTAACTGTCTTGAGCTGGAATACACAGAGATAGACAAGATGAGCATTTGAGGTTAAAAAGTATATAAATTGTCATTTTATTTTAGAAAATAACTGATTGTTTTGTGATAAGACACTTCTTCCTCAGCTGGGATCATTTAGAGCCCTTTGAAGCTGCATTTTAACTGCATTTTGGAAGTTTAATCTCACAGGCCACTATATGGGGAGAAATCCTGAAATGTTTTCCTCCAAAAACATAATTTCTTTACGACTGAAGAAAGAAAGACGTGAACATCATGGATGACAAAGGGGGTGAGTAAATGGTCTATTTTGCTGTTTCTGTTTACAGTCGAGATACAACAGAAAATAATTGCAGGGGTAGGGTTACGAAACGTCTGGATTCAAACACACAATGCCCGCATGCACTGCACTTCAACATGCCAGTGCATGTGTGTGAGCCAAATCAGACAAATTGATGAACTTCAGTTTAAATCCAAAACATAGTGGTTCATTTAAAGCTGTAGTGTGAAATTGCTGCTGCTGCTGCAAAAAATACAATGTTAATTACTAAATTTTCTTATTTCATTTTCTCACATAATGTTAATTTTGGATGCTGCCTGCTGCTAGACACTGACATAGCGATTCAAATCACGTTCACAACGTTTAAGATGTTTTTAGCACTCTTTCCCCCACATCTCGTGCTGTTCTATCTGTAAAGTCTAATTGGACATGAACTTCACAGAATCACAGTGTGAGTTTAACACTCTGTCACTCTCATTTCATCTCAACTAGCGATTCTGCCACACAACCAGCCTGTTTGCATTTAAAGACGACTGATGAGTGTTAAAGAGTAAGTTGCTTTAAGAAAGCAGAATAAAAGACCAAACACACACATAACTTATTGTGGTGTTATATAATAATAATAATAATAATAACTAGATGAGTAAAGTTAGTAAACAAACTTTGAAGCTGGCTTGAGAAAGCCTAGCCTGAAAGTTTAAAGCAGTCCCTGGTGAAAAAAAAACAGTCATAGCTGGTCAGCAGGCTGGTTTTAGAGGGGTTTTGGTCACTTTCAGGCTGGTCTTAGCTGGTCAGGCTGGGAAACCACCAGCTAAAACCAGCCTGGTAGACCAGCTTAAACCAGCTACTTTCAGCTTAAACCAGCTAAGACCAGCCAAGAGAGGCCTGCAGTTCTCTAGATGTTGTTGTGGGGTCTTTTGTGACCTCTTGGATGAGTCGTTGCTGCACTCTTGGGGTAATTTTGGTCGACCGGCCACTCCTGAAAAGGTTCACCACTGTTCCATGTTTTGGCCATTTGTGGATAATGGCTCTCACTGTGGTTCGCTGGAGTCCCAAAGCTTTAGAAATGGGTTTATAACCTTTTCCAGACTGATAGATCTCAATTACTTTCTTTCTCATTTGTTCCTGAATTTCTTTGGATCTCAACATGCTTTTGAGGATCTTTTGGTCTACTTCACTTTGTCAGGCCTATTTAAGTGATTTCTTGATTGCGAACAGGTGTGGGTTTGGATTTTGTTTTCCCTTCATAAAAAAAAAAACTTGATTTAAAAACTGCGTGTTGTGTTTACTTGTGTCATCTTTGATTAATATTTAAATTAGTTTGATGATCTGAAACATTAAAGTGTGACAAACATGCAAAAAAAAATAAAATCAGGAAGGGGGCCAATACTGTAGTTAACTAATAAACCTTAGTGTAACGTGTTACCAAAATCTTACCAGTCCTAAAAACAGCCAAAATTTGCTAATTTCTTTAGTTATCTGTATGAAATACAGCTCACATGTCCTAGACAGGTTTGCAGCCAAAACATCTACTAAACTGAGTCTGAACTTTGCTGCCCTGACTGAGCGTTTTTCCCCGTTTCCTACAATAGCGCTGTCTCTGTGAATCAGACGAACGGGTCTCTAGGAAACTAAGCGAGAGATATTTGTCCTGGCGGGAGCTGATCGTCTAATTCAGACAAATCTCAAGCAAAGTCAACCCTGGAGGACGCATTAAAACGCCCCCCGGAGTTAAACCAACACAGAACAAGAGCCTTTTCATTTTCTCTGCCTTCAACAATCCTTTTAGATCAAGTTTCTTGTTTCGTCTTTCGGTTTTCATTAATATCTCACCACATCCTTCCGTTTTATTAGGCCTACCCAGTCATTCTTCATGCTCTTTTCTTTTTTCGGGATGGTCCATCTGCCATGTGGGTTTTACACACACTGACCCATTTAAGAGAAAAAACCTGGTTGACTCAGCCAGTCACATTACACAAACCCACAGCGACCACCAAACAACAACGTTCAAAGTGAGGCAAGCTAAACATTCAACCAACTTTTCCTTCGGCGCAATGCAACCTCGCATTAATGCAGGGGTCACATCAGAGACGCAGTGTCCAGAATGAAGCCAGACAGCCGCCGCATCATCTTTCTGAGGGTTGCCATGGAAACGTGACAATCAATGTTTGATAAACAAAGATTGCGGCCTTGAGCTGTACATGAAACGCACATACAATCACAAAAACACACTAGACCTCAAAAACCGAGGAAATATCTATATGTATAGGCAACTGTAAAAACAAAATTATTTTGGGGACAGTTATATTTTATCATTAATGTGACACTCTGTCGAACATATTGATCACAAAAGTGTATTTTTAGTTTATAAATCGCTTATTTCTGTCTGGCGCTTGCTGAAATGTTTCCTGGAGAAGCACAAAGTGACACGCAAATCAATTCTGCTCCAGCCGTCTGCAGATTGAATGAGGAGCTAATGCTGGTTATGGCTTTAAACAAGTATATTGCATCTGTCATAGAGATATCTCACACGACTAATAATATTGGTTGCCAGATCTTCACTGAATAAATCAACCTGGTTTTATCTGAGCACTGCTGAAGCCAAACCATCCATTTGGTTTTGTGAGGGAGCCAAAAGTGTCATCTTCTAGAGTTAATGGTGTTTTGGGAATGAATGATTCACTGTCTTTTTGTTACACAGTTATTGTCTTCTTTTTCGAGATCTTAAAGGGATAGTTTCTGTCAAAAATGTGAAATTCTGTCAACAACCGACAGATTGGCTAACTGTCTCCTTTAAGCATAGCAGCTTATGAACATAGGGGGAAAAAAATTAAACAATAACTTGAATACTATTTCATGAATATCTCAGTATCTCTTAGTAGTTTTAGACATAAAAACTGCAATAAACATTATATGCACCAATTTATCAATAATAATAAAAAAACTTTTCTGTTATTTGAAATAATGCTGGAATAATATAAAATATAAGTATTAGATGATAAACCTAAACTAAAGTGTTTATGTTTATTAAAAAAATAGAAATATTGTTTTGACAAATACTGAATATTAGATGATAAAATTACTTTGAATATTAGATGTTAAAAAAATCTTTTTAGCTAAAATACATTTAAGTACTAAAATGACTAAATCTAAAAAAAGCTAATGATTTAGTCATATATAAACTAATATGTTATAAAGCTAAAAAGTAATAACAAAAAGGCAAACATGTACTAAAACAAACTAAAATTAAAATGAAAACTGAGATGAATTAATTTAAAATATGAATAAATACTGAACATTACATGATAAAATTAGCATTAATATTAGATGATAATTGAAAAAACGAATGATAGATGATATTATTTTAATAGACGTGTTGCACTGGCAACTATCTAAAAAAAGTTTAAGTATTAAAAGTACTAAATCTATATCTACATATCTACATATCTATCTATCTATCTATCTATCTATCTATCTATCTATCTATCTATCTATCTATCTATCTATCTCTCTCTCTATATATAGATAGATAGATAGATAGATAGATAGATAGATAGATAGATAGATAGATAGATAGATAGATAGATAGATAGATAGATAGATAGATAGATAAATTTAGCTAAATAAAAATAATAAAAAGGCAAAAGCATACTGACTAAAACAAATTAAAATGAAAACGGAGTATTAATTAAATTAAAATATGAATAAATTCTGAATATTAGAGTATACAATTAATATAAATATTATAGATGGTAAGATGATAAAATTACTATGAATATAAGATGATACATTTAAAAAATATATATATTTTTTATTTTCTGTTATAGTGTATTTTATTTTGTTATATACTATAATAGTAGGCCTTGTAAAAACAAAACCAAACATTTGCTTACGAAGCACAAATTACCAAAGCCCTTCATGTTGTTAAAGTAATTAAAGTGCACTGTTATAAACATATATTTTTCCGCCCTTTTGTTATGTTTTCCAGAACACTTTATTTTCCAATAAAACACCCCACTGTTTACAGAAAGAGGCCCAGCACCTGACCAAGGCAAATAACATGGACCAATATTGAACCGTTCCACAAGCATTTCAAACAGACACCCTGTGAAACACCCAACTACAGTTTTAAAACGACATCTGGCAAACTTTACCATTTTCTTCGAAAATGAGTGTGTGTTGCCTGTGCCAGCTGGGATTTTACATTAATACAATTCAACAGCTGATCTTCACAGCCGATGCACATGAAACAAACAGCCAGTTCACTGAAAACAAATTAATTCGGAGCAGACCAACATTAGAAGATTACTTCTAGGGTTTGTACTTCAGCTGAGCGATGCACGTTTTATTAGTTTCATACGTTTTTAAGCAAATTATTTTGGACTGGAAAAAATCTCTCAAGATCATACAAACTTCACTAACTTAACAAAAACTGCAATAAATAAATAAATAAATAAATAAATATAATAGACAATTTGTAAATAGCACCAAGATAAATGTTTGGCTCATGAATATTAATTAGGTAAAATCACTATAGAATACAATACACTAATGCTAATTAATATTCATGAAACAAGTGGAACAACCCACCCACAAACCAACTTAACTGCTTCAGAACACTTTAAGTCATAAAAAGTACTGTCATTTTCTTTCAGGATGCTTTTTACCCTCTAATTCTTGATATAATTTTTTTAATAAACCGTTTATTCTATGATTAATCTGTAACGACTCAAAATATTTTTGACTGGAAAAAAAAATCAAGATCTTACAGATGATAAAACTTCACTAACTGAACAAAAACGGCAAAAAAAAACAGCACCAAGATGAATGTTTGGCTCATGAATATTAATGAGGTAAAATCACTATAGAATACAATACACTAGTGCTAATTAATATTCATGAGGCAAGTGTAACAACCCGCCCACAAACCAACTTTACTGCTTCAGAACACTTTGAATCATAAAAACTACTGTCATTTTCTTCCAGGATGCTTTTTACCCTCTAATTCTTGATATAATTCTTACAGTGAACCGTTTATTCTGTGATTAATCCCTAACGACTCAAATTATTTTTGACTGGGAAAAAATCTCTCAAGATCCTACAGATGATAAAACTTCACAAACTTAACAAAAATTGCAAAAACTGCAAAAAACTGCAAAAAAATAAAAAAATAAAATACTCAAGACAATTTGTAAATAGCACCAAGATGAATGTTTGGCTCATGAATAATAATTCGGTAAAATCACTATAGAATACAATACACTAGTGCTAACTACAGACAATGTGTAAATAGCACCATGATGAATGTTTTGCTGTAGAATATTAATTTGGTAAAATCACTATAGAATACAATACACTAGTGCTAATTAATATTCATGATGCAAGTGTAACAACCCACCCACAAACCAACTTAACTGCTTCAGAACACTTTGAATCATAAAAACTACTGTCATTTTCTTTCAGAATGCTTTTTACCCTCTAATTCTGGATATAATTCTGAAAATGAACCGTTTTTTCTAGAATTATTCCGTAACGACTCAAATTATTTTTGACTGGAAAAAAAATTCTCAAGATCCTACAGATGATAAAACGTCACTAACTTAACAAAAACTGCAAAAAAAAATTAAAATACACAGCACCAAGATGAATGTTTGGCTCATGGATATTAATTAGGTGAAATCACTATAGAATACAACACACTAGTGCTAATTAATATTCATGAGACAAGTGTAACTACCCGCCCACAAACCAACTTTACTGCTTCAGAACACATTGATTCATAAAAACTACTGTCATTTTCTTTCAGGATGCTTTTTACCCTCTAATTCTTGATATAATTCTTACAATGAACCGTTTATTCTATGATTAATCCCTAACGACTCAAATTATTTTTGACTGGAAAAAAAAATCTCTCAAGATCCTACAGATGATAAAACTTCACTAACTTAACAAAAAATAACAAAAACTGCAAAAAAAAAACAAAAAAAAAAAACAGACAATTTGTAAATAGCATCAAGATTAAAGTTTGGCTCATGAAAATTAATTAGGCAACATCACTATAGAATACAATACACTAGTGCTAATTAATATTCATGAGGCAAGTGTAACAACCCACCCACAAACCAACTTAACTGCTTCAGAACACTTTAAATCATAAAAACTACTGTCATTTTCTTTCAGGATGCTTTTTAGCCTCTAATTCTTTCTATAATTCTTAAAAATGAACCGTTTATTCTATGATTAATCCGTAACGACTCCTCAGAGCACACTAAAGCTTTTATTTTGACGTATCACAGCAGGTTGAATCAGATCATTCTCACCCTGCCACATCACAGCGTGTGAGCAAAAATTCCTCAGAGACACTTTCCAGATGCCCGCCTCTCAACCTGACAGACTAGCAGCCTGCTAGGGAGCAGATTGCCAGTGCCATGTTGTTGATTAAGGTTGCATAAGGCTGTTTCGCGCTCGGATTGGCTTGTGAGAAAGAACTATAAAAATCTGGGCCGCACTGGATTTACACTGAGCGCTATTGTCCTGTTCACACAAACACACACACATGAACAATCCCCGCTCTCACAACAAGAGGCTACTGATCTGAGCCCCTTCAGGCTGAGTGTGTGTCTCTTTCCCTGCAGGACGAGTCACATGAGGAGTGGCATCATATAAAGGGGCGTGGCCACTGTCAACAGTCTGACCAATCAGAGAGAATAAAGAGGTAAACATTTCGATACACCTGCACACAGCTGCAACAATCTGTATGAGACTTAATCACAAATCTATGACAGTTGAAAGTCAACATGAAGCTTTAACTACCCATTTTTACTTTAAAATCTGACACATTTCTGATGAAAAAACAAAACAAAATATGGAATAAGAATGAAAACAGTGTAGTTAAACTAATATTATTATAAATTATTTTTATTGACTGAAAAAATTGAAATAAACTAAAATATAAATATTAATTGAACATTTCAAACTTGAAGCTGCATTTGCAACTCATTTTACTATTTCTAAATGAAACAGGATACTGAAATAAGAAAAGATCAATAAAAATTTAGATTTTACTGTAAAAAAAAAATTAGATTAAAAAATGTAAAACACAAAAATAACAAAAACGTCACTTATTTAAGATTTTACTGTTATTAACTGTTAAATGTAGATGTTACTGTTATTAAACTGGATTAAAATTGCATAGACAAATTAATTAAATTAAATAAATAAAAATTAAAACAACAATAACAAAAAAGTTAAAGTTGAAGCTGTATTTGCAACTTATTTTACTTCTCAAATGTGACATAATGCTGAATAAAACAGGATACTAAAAAACTTTTATCCATGTGGAATTAATAAATGAAAGTGTTGTTATTAAATGAAACTATTAAACATTATTTGCATTTACTGAAATAAAATATAAATATAAGATGAAAAAATAAAAATTTACACAAAAATAACAAAAAGGTTGAAGCTGCATTTGCAAACTATTTTATTTCTAAAATCTGATATATTTTTGAGTAAAACTGAATACTCAAAAATATTTTAAAAATGTAGATTTTATCCATGTGGAATTGATTAACGAAAGTGTTGTTTTTAAAATAAAACTTTTTTTTCATTTACTGAAACAAAGCTGAAATAAAATAAATATTAGATGAAAATAATTAAAAATGTACACACAAATGTATACAAAAAAGTTAAAGCTGCATTTGCAACCCATTTTACTTTTAAAAGTAAAACTAAAACTATTAAAAATATTTTTTGTTTACTGAAAGAAAGCTAAAAAATTATATAAATATTAGATGAAAAAGGATATATGTACACAAAAATTTGAAAAAAAAAAGTTGAAGCTGCATTTGCAACTAATTTTACTTCTAAAATCTGGCATATTATTAAACTAAAACAAAAGTATTTTCGTTTACTGAAACAAAGCTTAAATAAAATATAAATATTAGATGTAAAAAATTAAGTTAAAAATACACACAAAAATTAGAAAAAAAAAGTTGAAGCTGCATTTGCAACTCATTTTACTTCTAAAATCTGACATATTTCTAAATGAAATAGGATACTGAAAAACAAAATGTACATTTTATCGATTTGCAATTGATTAATAAAAGTGTTGTTATTAAACTAAAACTATTAAAAAATATTTCCGTTTACTGAAATAAAGCTGAAATAAAATAGAAATATTAGATGAAGCTGCAATTGCAACTCATTTTACTTGTGATATTGATTAATACAGTAGTGTTGATTTTTAATTTTTAGTTTAAAAGCATTTTATTAACTGAAATGATGATGATTTATTAAATGATGATTATGTGATGACAAATTTTTTTAAAATATACAACAAATGAGAAATATTTCCTTAGAGATTTTATAATAGTTTAAAAGTATTTTTTTATATAATTCTTGAAATGTATCCTCATTCACTTCCATAACTATAAGTGCAGCGTAAACATTCTCTGAACGTCCCACAAAAGCAAATACATTATATGGGTTTGGAACATGATTAAACTTTTCCATTAACCAGCTGATTGCAGCCAGACGGTGTTTTGGCGTCTTTAACGATGGTAAAACACACGAGACGTCTCTCTAGCCCTCTTTAAGCCCAATCTCTCCTGTCTCTCTACGATCGTTTGAGTCTTTTCATTTCCTGCGGTGTCTCGGCTCAGGACCAATCAAAGCTGGGATTGCCTCCCCTGGTTTCCTGCATGGTTTCATGTCTCATTAATAAAATGTCAGTGCACGCACACACACACACGAAAGTGCACACACACCTTTTCTCTCTCACAACAGGTCATCTAATTTAAACAGAGAGTGCCATAATGTCTCGGCTCCCACTGGTTTACATCATTTTACAATCCTGAATCCTGAATGGAGACTGACAATCTTCTAAACCAATCGGTCTTGGGTGGGTGGAGCTTATAGTACAAGCTGGACTCTCATTGGCTATTTATTATGTGCTTAATATGTTGTCCCACAGATGAAACACAGTAATAAAGATTTGGAGCAACATGAGGACACATGAAAAAAGACATAATGTAGCAAGCCTTTTTTTTTCGTGAAGTTTTGAGCTTTCCTTTAGGCTTTATATGATTTTAGGTAAATTCAGGCCCCTTTTCTAAATGACCACATTAGAGCTTCCCAAAGGGTAAATTTCGACATTTAAAAAAAAAAATATATTGACCTACAAAGTCCAGAGAAATGTACTTTTTTCCCAGTGTTGATTTCTTTTAAATTTCTCACAGACCTTTGGGGCCATGAGTCAAACAGGCCCACCAAGTTTTGTTCCGATCGGCCTCCGTTAACCATGTCTAATAGGTGCTCAAACTTCATAAGCCAATGGCGGCCAGTTTTTTTTTTTTTGAGATATGCAAATGTCCTTATAGACTCTTGTGGCATTTTGGACCAGGACTATGCACATGATTTCCATTTTGACAGGACAAACGGTTGTGTAGGTATAGCCATTTTTTATGTTTTTTCCCTCTTATAGCACCACCAAGTGGCCAAGCTCCGCAATTTTTGTCCTCTGGGTGAGCTCTTACGTAAGGGTCCTGAGTTTGGCGAAGATATCTCATTTTGTTGAAGAGTTTTAAGCATTTTACCAAAATTGCCCCTTGCCCCCTTCGAACGGTTTGGCATCCCTTTCCTATGATTAGTCGAAAGTTTGAATTTTTTTTTTTTTTTGGGCAATTACTGATATTCGCTCTCCAGAGAATCTTTCTGCACTGGTTTGCTTGCGATTGCACAAAAAACCTAGGACAATCTGTTTTGTCCAGTGTGACTCAAGGATTCCAACGACATAAGACACTTAAGCCTGCAAATGACAGTTTAGGAGTTATGAGCGATTTCATACTTTTGATTGCTGTAACGCCCCCGTCAGGCCAATTGGGATGAGCTTTGGTGACACTGTCGGCGGTGTGAGTACTACCCTCCCTCCAAGTTTCAAGTCTCTATGACTTACGGTTTGGTTTGAACAATCAGTTTTACGTGGAGATCGCTGATCCGTGACCATTCTAACAATTACAATAGTGTTGAAGCACGTTACCACAACAGAAGAGAGCACCAATGCTCCTGTAAATGTCAGAGTGTGATGAATGAGAAGGCCAATCAGAACAACAATCTCCAGCCTGATAGATGAACAACACTTCAGGCCCTTCCGCTTGGCATTTGGAGTGGACAGAGCGGGCTACATAAACAGGGTTTCTAATGAGCAATTGTGAATGTGTTTGTATGAGAGTTCATGAATGTGTGGGTGACTCGCAATGATTTTGCTCACAATATAAAATCAAGTAACATTCTATTTGTAACAATAACCTCTTTAAAATATGTCATATCAAATAAATACTATCGTTCAACAGTTTTGGGTATTTTTTTTTGTAATAAATTACTACTTTTGTTTAGCAAGCATGCATTAAATTGATCAAAGAGACGGTACTTTTGAACTTTCTTGAAAAAAAAAATCAGTTTCCACAAAAAATCAAGCAGCTCAACTGTTTTCAGCATTGATAACATTGATAAATGTTTCTAGAGTAACAAATCAGCATATTAGAATGATTTCTGAAGGATCATGTGACACTGAAGCCTGGAGTAATTATGTTAAAAATTCAGCTTTGCATCACAGAAATAAGTTACATTTTAAAATATATTCAATTAGAAAGCAGTTATTTTAAATTATAATAATATTTCACAATATTACTGATTTTATTGGATTTTTGATCAGATAAATAAGAGACTTTTTAATGGTAGTCTGTAAATAAAAAGGCCGAAAAATACCACCCATAACTATTGTGGACGAGAGACAGAGGGACTGAGCAAGGAGAGAGAGCATGTGTGTGTGTGTTTGTGCAATGTAAGCACATGCTGTCCCCCATCTGCTGGCTGATAGGTTATTTCCTTTCCTGTGCAGCCAGGTTTCCTGCTTGAGTTTGACACACACTTCTTAACCTTTGGATAAGATACCTACATTCACACTCACACACACTCCTTAAACAAGTCCTGGATGCTACACACACACATGCATTGTCTATCCACAGACACGCTTGCACAAAACCCGCTGGAATATCTCCGTGTTTTCAGGCCTCTGCGGAGTGTTCGGTAACGGCGCTGATAATGAGAGACGCTGTGCCAGCGAAGCAGCAATAACAGGAACAATGAGAAAACAAAAAGAACAAGAAAAATCCTTTAAATATTCCTGCAGACGCAGAGAGGATCAGAGAGTGCGACTCTGCTGAACATGCAGCTTTCATAACCGCACACAATGTGATGAACAATCAAGAAATGTGTGAAATGAACCCGACAGGACAGATCTTTCCACACTTGGATAAGCTGAATGAAATTGGCTTTTAAAATATAAATTAGACCATTTGTGTGTGTTTCAAGTTATCATCTTAAATTTCAGAGGCAAGTATATTTAAAGCAATAGTTCATTCAAAAATGTACATTTGCTGAAAATCGTCAGATTATCTAAGATACAAATGAGTTTGTTTCTTCAGCAGATTTAGAGAAATATAGCATTACATCACTTACTCACTAATCGATCCTCTGTAGTGAATGGGTGCCGTCAGAATTACAGCTGATAAATACATCACAATATTCCAGAAGTAATCCACACTACTCCAGTCCATCAGTTAACATCTTGTGAAGTGATAACTTATTGTACTTATGTACTTATGTACTTATTAATGTATTTATTTATTTGTGCATTTAACTATACATCTATTAATTTATTCATGCACTTATTTATGCATTTATTTATTTATTTGTTCATTAAACTTTTAATGTATTAATTTATTGATGTTATTCATGCACTTATTTATTTGTGCATTTAAGTATGCATTTATTAATACATTTATGTTCTTAATTATGTATTTATGCCTTAATTACTTGTGTACTTAATTATGCATTTAAGCAACAAAAAAAAGAGTCTAAAATGTGGTAAACAAATACCACAAATGCTTAACAATATGGCTTAACTTTTGTATTTAATGCAGGATATAACAGCATTTTCTTTTTTCTTTTAATTATGTAATTATGTAAACATACTCAAAAACCCCTTCCCAGACCATCCAGAAACTGACAAAATGGCTTGTTTAGAAATCATCACATATTGACAACACAACCATGAGCGAACATATGACCGATCATATTTATGTATCAACATCCATTCTGTATTCAGCAACTACACAAACTGTAGGCAATCATAACAGAGGCCGTTTACAGATAGATGTCTTAAAGGTACAGTAACAAAAACAGTCTTTTTTTAAGTATGAGAAAGAATTTGAAAAAGGACATTTAAACTATATCATGCCTAGAGCAAAAAAAACTTGACTAACCTTTCCAGGAAAAAATAGAATGCAATGACAACAACAACAAAAAACCCTTTCTGACTCTTTCAGCCACTTTGACTAAGGAAACGTTGACCTTACCTTGAGCGGTGATGTTTCAGTGTATGATTTGGTCCATTGTAGCCAGTGAGCTGTAGGAGGAATCCAACCGTCACATCGCTCCTTCAGCCTTAAAACCTTCTGTCTCACACTCTATCTATCTATCTATCTATCTATCTATCTATCTATCTATCTATCTATAGATCCACAAAATGAAGAGGTGCAGTAGAAATCCAGGAGCACAACGATACCTGGAGAGAGAACAAGAGAGACTCAGGTTAGATGTTTATTCAGGTAATTACATAACCAGTCTTTATCGAAAAAGAAACCATGGCAGGGTGATCACATCCTGACATGAAGCGTTTATTACTTCATATTAAAATACATCAAGAAATAAAACAAACCAATGAATTAATCAAATGTGATTTAGTTTACAATTGACCACTATTTATTTATTTAATTATTTTTTATGCATTTAATTATGCATTTATGCACTTTTATTTTTGCATTTTAATATGCATTTATTTATACACTTAATTTTGTATGTATTCACTTATTTAGTTGTGCATTTAATTTTGCATTTATTAATTCATTTATCCAGTTAATTATGTATTTATGCAATTATTTATTTGTGCATTTAATTATGCATTTATTAATTTATTTATGCACTTATGTATGTATTTATGCATTTATTTATTTGTGCATGTATTATTTTATTCATGCATTGAATTGTGTATTTATGTATTTATTTATTTGTGTGTTTAATTATGCATTTATTAATTTATTCATGCATTTAATTTTATATTTATGCAATTATTTGTGCATTCAATTATGCATTTATTAATAAATTCATGCAATTACTTATGTATTTATGCATTTATTTGTTTATGCATTTATTAATTTCTATGCACTTAATTGTGTATTTATGCATGTATGTATCTGTGCATTTAATTATGCAATTAGTATATATGTTTGCACTTAATGTATTTTTGCATTCATTTATTTGTGCATTTAATTTAGCATTTATTAATTTATTTATGCACTTATGTATTTATGCATTTATTTACTGGTGCATTTAATTATGCACTTACAAATTCATTTACGCACTTATTTATGTATTTATGCAATAATTTATTGGTGCATTTAATTATGAATTTATTAATTAATTTATGCAATTACTTACATATTTATTCATTTCTATGCACTTAATTGTGTATTTATGCAATTTTTTATTTGCACAATTATGCATTTATTAAAGCACTTATGTATTTATGCAGTTGTGCATTTAATTGTGTATTTATGCATTCACTTATTTATTCCTTTTTTATGCATTTATTTGTGCATGTACTTAAATCTGTAATTTGTAAATGTACTTAAAACTTCAGATTTTGTTATTACTATCTCATTAACTTTTAACAAAGTTCAAACTAATTGACAAAAAAATAAAGAAAAAATAACAGCAAGTTCTAGTGTCAATATAAGTCTACATTTTGCCCCTTTTTATTGTGTGCCAGGCCAAAATCAAGCAGGACTTGAGGTATGGTTCACATTTATAAGACAAACAATGCAGGTTAGTCACACACTGAAGTGCATACAGGTTTGTTCAAGTATGAGCAACAGCATCACTAATAGCAAGTGCCACTAATGACTAGCCTGGCTATCACCAGACCACGTTATGACTTCGTCATGATTCGTGGTCTGGGAACCACATGTTCATTTTCTCGTATTTGAGGCGTGGTTTACGAATGCCCAGAGCCGTTTATTGGGCGATACGAATGTCTATCAAATGCGCCTGTGCGTAGCTCATAGCCAATCGTTTCAATTATCCCGGATGACGTATGTAGAGCGAACGCCAAAAGTTGCTCTTTTTTCAAAATAAACTTGCGTTCTAATGTCATTTGTCGCGTCGGGTCGCGCCGCTCGCGTCCAGTGTAGACACGAAAGATAACCAAAGAGTATAGAAGTACCACTCTTTGAGATAACTTTGCGTCTGCTGCCATGCTGGATCCTTCGGTGAGTCGCATAGAAGGCGTCATCGTCTTGCTGCTCCCTCCCCGTTCTGTGATTGGTTCCCTATCTTAGGTGAAAATTAGGTCCATGGTTTCCAGACTGACTAGAAGCGTGAATAAAATCGCGCTGCGCAAGGCAGTATGGGGACACCCAGGCTAACTAATGACATTCCCTCCTAATGTCTCTCTCAGAATGAGTCCTGTTAAACACAACCATTTCAAACACACAAATTACAGAGGAAATCGACTTCACGCCTCATTTCTATTGAGCTCGCTGTTGCTGTTTGTAATGGGAGTGAATATATTTAACAGCTCCCGACCATCCAGCCATCCTTCCATCAGATTCAGATGGCGTCTTAAAATTTAAAGAGCTCTCGGCATCGCCGCACATCGCAGAGATGACTTCTGAGTGTGATATAATCCCAGCAGTCCCTCCAGGGGACGCCATACATGAATTTAAATGAGCGCCAGAGATGGAATGGAGTGGGAGGAGGGTTTGGATAAAGACTGAGAAAAGGAAACACACTTGATAGACACAAGGAGGAGGAGGCACAGACAGGGGTGACAGAGTACAATTTATCTACCTGGGAAAAGAAGCTGCAAGGGTACCGATTCCATATGTTTGTGCATTTCAAGCTGTTGCTATGGTGAACATCCAGTCTAGCAAACAGACTAAGGTTATCAAGCGGGTTACCAAGTTTTTTTGCTTGGAATCATGGGTAAAGTGGACACATTTCATTAAAATGGCTGTAAAATTGGCCATTTTTATTT
>NC_133382.1:36835049-36919816 GCF_049309525.1 Garra rufa
ATATTTCGCAATATCACTGCTTTTGCCTTGTTTTGGATCAAATAAACGCAGGCTTAGTGAGCCGAAGATAATTCTTTAAAAAAAAACAAAAAAAAAAACAATGAAAATCTTACTGTTCAAAAACGTTTGACTGGTAAGTTAGTGTACTTGCATTGAAGAAATGGTTTACCTACAAATAATAATACAGAAATCTGACATTATTCACTTACCGTTTACATCATTGCAAACTTGGGCTGCGTTTCCTAAAAGCATCGTCCAGCGATTTTGTTTCGTTTCCCGAATCCACTGTTCCCAACCTCCAACGAACATAAACAAATCGCATCGTAACGTTTTGGTTGGAATTACAGCGCTCAAACTGTGGCAGGAGGCATAGTTTCTTGTTATTATGACATAAGGATGAAGCACTTGAGGAAAATTAATATGTTAATGTAGTACAATCCATATCTTTCATTCCATATACATACACATTTCATTCAACACCTTTCAGTTTGGTGAGGTGACTAGCGCCATCTTTAAAAATCGCGCGCGCGCGTACGTCACGTGCTCAATTGTACGGAAACCCGCGAAGTACAGCAAAGGAAATGAAAATAGCGACGCAGTCCATAGATGACATGTTCGTCGTTTACAACAATAATTCGACATAAATTTGATCTCGAACTGATTTACTTTGCTCAACAAAGTGCGACAGAATTTATAAGCTGTCAGGAAACATGTGAGCTAGTTCACACTATTCACTGTAATTCTATTAACAGTTCAAAAATGCTTAAAAATGCAGTTTAGAAATTACAGGAGGATGATTAATAAGACTTTAGTCACGTTAGACGCAATAGTGAACGAAAATAAGGCTGTGAGGGAATCAGGATACACTTACAGTCTATAGATAAGGTAATGTTAATTGTCACCTGGAGTTTTTATCAACTAAACTTTTCTATGTTGTTAAAGGAGTAGTTCACTTCCAGAACAAAAATTTACAGATAATGTACTCACCCCCTTGTCATCCAAGATGTTCATGTCTTTCTTTCTTCAGTTGTAAAGAAATAGTTTTTTTTTTTTGGAGGAAAACATTTCAGGATTTCTCTCCATATAGTGGACTTCTATGGTGCCAGCGAGTTTGAAATTCCAAATAAATGCAGCTTCAAAGGGCTCTAAACAATCCCAGACAAGGAATAAGGGTCTTCTCCATCGAAATGATCGGTTATTTTCTAAAGAAAATTGACAATTTATATACTTTTTAACCACAAATGCTCATCTTGTGTATCTTTGCGTAAACTCTGTGTATTCCGGTTCATGACAGTTAGCGTTTGTCGAAAAACTCCCATCTCATTTTCTCCTCGAACTTCAAAATCGTCCTACATTGCTGCAGAAGTACCAACCCAGTGTTTACAAAGTCAAAATGCAAAGAAGATCAAATAGCCTTTACAAAAAAAGGTAAAACAGCGATGTAGGACGATTTTGAAGTTGGAGAGGAAAATGAGTTGAGAGTTTTTCGACATACCCTAACTATCTTGAACCAGAATACACAGAGTACACACAGAGCTAGACAAGACGAGCATGAGAGGTTGAAAAGTATATAAATAGTAATTTTTCACTAGATAAGATCCTTCTTCCTCAACTGGGTTCGTTTAGAACTCTTTGAAACTGCATTCTGGAAGTTCAAACTAAGGGGCACCATAGAAGTCCACTATATGGAGAAAAATCTTGAATTTTTTTCCTCTAAAAACGAAAGACATGAACATCTTGGATGGATGACAAAGGGGTAAGTAAATTATCTGTACATTTTTGTTCTGGAAGTGAACTCCTTTAAGTGAATCAATTGTACTTTCACATTTATACTCTTTAAAAAAAAATCAAAAAGGTGTCTTAGTGTGAAGAACATTTTAATAATCTTAAGAAGCTTATTCCATTGTGAAGAACCTTTTGTGCAATAGACATTAAAAGTTCTTCATGGAACAATAGATGCCAGAGCCATTTTATAGAAAAGACAATAATTTTACATATGACCCTGGACCACAAAAAAAAAATTGAGAATTTATAGATTATCTGGTCGAGATACAACTATTTGAAAATCTGGAACCTGAGGGTGCAAAAAAATTGAAATATTGAGAAAATCGCCTTTGAAGTAGTTCAAATGAAGTTCTTAGCAATGCATATTAATCAAAAATTAAGTTTTAATCTATTCACAGTAGGAAATTTACTTTCTATCTTTATGGAACATGAACTATACTTAATATCCTAATGATTTTTGGCATAAAAGAAAAATCGATAATTTTGACCCATACAATGTATTTTTGGCTATTGCTACGCATATACCAGTGCTACTTAAAACTGATTTTGTGGTCCAGGGTCACATATTAAGTTAAGTTTTACATGATAAACCAAAATGAATGAATTAGAGACACACGGTGGCAAATGCATTTCCCCCTTACTGTTTCTCAGTTCATTCTGTCCTTTTCTCATTCTCTCTTTCACACAGACGCATCTGCTGTACGGCAGCTCAGAGCAGTAGGTGTACGGACAGGGAACGCAGACCGGGCCCGGGTAAATTATCACATTGGTTACTTGTCAGTAACCAGGTAAATTGCAGTGGAACAGGTGTTGGTGAGAGGAATGAACCCTTCGCTATAATCGGCTTTTACAAAGGCATCTTGAGCAATAAAGTACAGAGTGCAAAAATATTAAAGATTGAAGTCATCAAACAAACTCGTGAAAGGTATTTGAGCAGGCTCAGTGGTGCACTGCAGGCCTACACACGTCCTCTTCTGAGACACGGGCGAGATAACGATCAAACAAAAGAACGATATGACACCATTAACAGATGTGGAAATGATCAGGCCCAAATGCAGATGAAGAGATAATGACAGAGACTCTTATTAACAGTATGTTCCTAATGAGATCGTTATGATCATCCTCTCAAGTACCATTTAGAGAGACTGGACCGAGTGCTGAAAGGGGAAAAAAATAGTGAAATAAGTCGTCATTTAGGTTCAAAATTTAATAGTATGTGTCATTTCTCACTGCCACCATGATTAAAAAATAAAATAAAATAAAATCATGGGATGTCATAACATGCCACTCCACCATGTTTAATAACAATCAAATCAAATTATATAAAAATGTCCAACACAGACAAAAAATAAAAATAATATATATATATATATAAATTAAAACATAAAAATGTTGAATAAAGACCAAAAATAAAATAAATTCATGGGATGTCATATCATCCCACCATTTTTAATAAAAATCAAATTAAATTATATAAAATATGTCCAATACAGTCAAAATAAAATAAAATATTCCACTTCCACTATGTTTAATAAAAAATACATCAAATTATACAAAAATGTCCAACACAGACAAAATAATAAAATAAAATGTATAAAAAAAAGTTAAGTAAAGACCAAAAATAAAATAAAATAAAATAAAATAATGGGATGTTATATAATTCCACTCCACCATATTTAATAAAAATCAAATCAAATTATATAAAATATGTCCAATACAGTCAAAATAAAATATCCAACATCCACTATGTTTAATAAACATAAATCAAATTATACAAAAATGTTTAACACAGACAAAATAATAAAATAAAATGTATATATAAAAAAAAGTTAAGTAAAGACCAAAAATAAAATAAATTCATGGGGTATCATACCATCCCAATCCACCATGTTTAATATAAAAAATTCTAATCAAATTATACAAAAAATGTCCAACACAGACAAAATAATAAAATAAAATATAGAGTAAAAAATAACATAAAAATCTTGAATAAAGACCAAAAATAAAATAATAAAATTAAAGAAATTAATTGGATGTCATACCATGCAATCCACCATGTTTAATAAAAAAACAAATCAAATTATACAAACATGTCCAACAAAAGCAAAATAATAAAATTAAAAACAATTCACAAGATGGCGTACCATTCCACTTGCACCATATTTAATAAAAATCGAATCAAATTATATAAAATATGTCCAATACAGACAAAATTAAATAAAATGTCCCACTTCTACCATGTTTAATAAAAATCAAATCAAATTATACAGAAATGTCGACAAAACAATAAAATAACATATAATAAAATAAAATATAAAATAATTTTAAAAAACATGAAAAAGGTTGAATAAAGAACTAAAATAAAATAAAATAAAATAAAATATATTCATGGGATGTCATATCATCCCACTCCACCATGTTTAATAAAATAAAATATTAAATAAAAAAAAAGTTGAATAAAGACCAAAAATAAAATAAAATAAAATATATTCATGGGACGTCATATCATTCCACTTCTCCATGTTTACATTTTTTTACAATCGCTACGACAGTTTTTTCAATACATTTAACAAGTTTCCTAAACTCTTAACGCACCAACACATCTAAAACACACAACTGGCAAAACGGTTAATTTCATGCTCAAAATCACACATTGTAAACTAAACCCCAAAACTAATTTTCAAAATACAATAATAAACTAACACAATACACTATGTCTAACAAAACACTGCAAACATGTTTTAAAATCAAATAATTATTCAAAACACTAACACATGTTCTCTTCCAACTGGAACATTTAGTCAATCATAACACATTGACAAAAAACACTATAATTACAGAAACTGGATTATTTTATGTGTCAAAAAGAAAGAAAATGCATGCATTTACTAAACCAAACCAAACAAAAATGTAGAGAGGCTTCAAATATAAGGGTCTGCCCTTATATTTGAAGCCTCTCTACATTTTTGTTTTGTTGGGTTTAGTAAATGCATGCATTTTATCTTTCTTTCTTTCTTTCTTTCTTTCTTTCTTTCTTTCTTTCTTTCTTTCTTTCTTTCTTTCTTTCTTTCTTTCACTCACTCTATATTGTTCCTTTTCCACACAAGATCAGCCCAAAGAGTCCTCTTTTAGAACATATGATCACGCGATTGAAAAAACCTCAACACCTGAGTGTGGTTCCTAGATGGGAATCAGCTGTGATTTATATATTTGCATAAATGCAATAAGCTGTTTCTCATTGGCAATGGAATAAAATGCAGGGAATATATTTGTGTTTCAATTCACAATATGAACAGCTGTTCACTTTGACTTTAGCCTATATAAGTTATGTTTAGAACATGATGTTATCTGTTCTGACATACAGTCTAAAAGCATTTGTAAATTTGACTGTAAAATTACATTGTTTTGGTCTTGGTTGAGCTTGTGTGTAAAAGAAGTTCAATCATTTTAAATTGGTGTTAACTGTATGCATTTTGTATCAAAGCAACAAGAAATGTCTTAATTGTAAGACGGATGTTGTGCTAACCGTGTTAAGAGTTTAGGAAACTTGTTAAATGTATTGAAAAAACTGTAATAAAAATCATCATATACATAAATCATATACAAAAATGTCCCAGACAAAAATAATAAAATTGAATGTTAAATAAGGGTGTGATCCAATTACCTCGCTCCCCACATTCAGTAAAGACCTAAAAATACTAAAGTTAAATCAAATTAAAAATACAATAAAATAAAACAGAACAAAATAATAAAAAATACTTCTAAAATAAAAAAAATAAAGATATGTGTAAATAAAGATTAAGATTTTATTATCTGCCCATAATTAAAATGTCTGCAACATAAATGATAGAGACGAGTTATTTAGTTTAGAGCAGAAAAACAAGTATATGCAAAAAAAAAAAAAAAAAAAAAAAAAAAAAAAAACAGGACCAGCCAGAATCTGCAGGGTTTTTTTCTTTTCTTTTTACTATGATGTTGACAAAAAATCTCCAGTATATATAATAAAATATGTTAAATGGATCTAATTATGATACTCTTATTGGTAATAAAATCCACAATTAAAGAAACAAACTACCTAATAAAAACATGGGGGAAGAATATGCAGAACTTTGTGAATGAAAGACGTTCCAATTCTGCTGAAATCTGCTGAGCTTTGGCTTTTGGAGCACATTCTGTGTGGGCCTGGAAATAACAATAGTTATTGCTAAAGCAAGCAGCACTAATAATAGTAGCAGAATAAAGATTCAAAAGAAAGACTTGGCACAGAAGCACAGATCCATTCTGCTTCAAGTAGGTCTAGGTCACTTCGAGAAAACTTGTCCTCACTCCTGCGAAAAGACTGAAATACTCCCCCAATGTCTCTGATAAATATGTTCTGGTGCAATTTGTTGCTAAAATCTCCTTCTCTCTTTTCTCAGTCTAATCTCCTCATGTTCAGGTACCTCCGGGGGTCTGTTTAAAGCACAGGTGCGCTCTCTCAATCTCTCTCTCCCTCTGCGCCTGTGCACGAGGAGGTGTGTGCGTGTGTGTGTGTGAGTGTCCAGGTGCATCTGTGTGTGTATGTGTGTGTCCTTTGACCCATCCATATGGTCACCGGGGGTGATGGAGCTGCCCAGGTGCACCTTGCACACAGGGCCACGGCAACCGGGGGAGGGACGGCACTCCAAGAGACGTCTGTTTGCACAGAACACTCCATGACCTTGTTGTTTTCACAATTACTCATCTGGAGTGTGTGTGTGTGTGTGTGTGATGGTTGGTAAAAAGGAGCAAATTCCAACACTAGTGGACATGCTGTGTCTTTATGCACACTTGTGTGTCGTGAGCCTCGTGAAATTACTTTCACCCCAAAGTCAAAAGGTAAAAAAATATTTTTTATACGTTTTTCTGCATGCAAAATATATTATATTAAAATTGCATGTTAAGTAAGATAAGTAAGATGGTTTTATGAGCAATTTAGAAAGCTATTCACATTTCTCTCTAAATACTCATTTTAATTCACTCAGACATTTTACATTTTAATTTTGTGCATTTTTGCACAAAATTAACTTCATTTAAACATTAAATGTTTTCTTTTTAATTTGAATTATTAATCAGCACAAAATACAACAAATACTGCTATGATGTACAAATGCTTTACAAATTAAATACTATTTAATTATTTAATATTTATTTATAATTAAATCATATATTTTTCACATTAGAGTAATACAACTTTTTTATTAGTTGTTTTTTTTAATGAAATTAGATGTTTTTTGAACAAGGGTTGTCATGAAATTAATTGTATTATGCAATAAATAAATAAAATGAAACATTATCCTACAAGCATTCATTTTATTTAGGAAAATATAATTTCTAAATAAATTCTTTCTTTTGATTCCAGAAATACAATAAAGCAGCAAATATGTACAATATTAAACCATATTTAAAATCTCAATATCATTGTATTAAATAAATACACTATTTTTCAAAAGTTTTTTTTTTGAAGAACTGTATATTTTTATTTAGCAAGGCTGCAATGAATTGCTCAAAAGTGACAGTAAATACATTTATACATTTATGCTACAAAACATTTCTATTTCAAATAAATTCTGTTCTTTTGACTTTTATATTCAAAGAAAAAATATAATAATATATATATATATATATAAAATAATTTTTATTACCAAAAATAAAATATTAATTTTAAATAACAAAAATAGTTATTTAAAAGAGTACAAATATTTCAAAATATTACAGCTTTTACTGTATTTTTTTAATCAAGGCTGGAGTAATGATGCTAAAAAAAAAAATTCGGCTTTGCATCACTGGAATCAATTTAGAAATATATTAAAACCAAAAAAAAAAACTTATTTAAAATAAAATAAAATACAATATAAATTCACAGATTGTCGTACCATCCCTCTTCCACCATGTTTAATAAAAATAAAATAAAATTACATAAAAATGTCCAACACAGACAAATTAATAAAATAAAATAAAAGAACAACATAAAAATGTTGAATAAAGAGCAAAAATAAAATAAATTCACATGATGTCATACCACCTCACTCCACTCTACATACCAGCCCACTGCCACTTCCACACAAAATATTTAAAGAATAAAATAAAAATTCACGGGATGGCGTAGAATCCCACTTCCACCATGTTTAATAAAAATCAAATCAAAAACCAAATATAAAATAAAATAAATTCATGGGATGTCATACCATCCCACTCCAATATGTTTAATAAAAATCAAATCAAATTATGTCCAACACAGACAAAATAATAAAATTAAATAAAAAATGAAATATGTTGAATTAAGACCAAAAATACAATAAAATTTAAAATAGTACAAATATTTCAAAATATCAGTTTTTATTCTATTTTTTTAATCAAATAAAGGCAGCCTTGGTGACGCAAAAGACTTGTTTCAAAACTATAAAAAAAAAAATCTCACCAGTCTCAACCTTTAGACTTTCCAAAACAAATGCTGCAAGAGATTGTTGGTGTCACTGTAACTACAAACAACATATCAATAACAACATCTCAGTTCAGGCTCATCGAGGCCAAGAAACATGAAGCGATTACAGTGGCGCGTTCAGTGATCAGACTCCCAAACAACAGATTTCCAAGCAAAGCTTTCCATATAAATAAGAAAATTAACCACCTATCTACCTCACCCGGCTGCGTCTCAGTTTCTCATGTATTTTTCCATGCAACAACATGGATCTTTGGCCTTACAGAGTACCTCCATATAAAGTCCCATCCCTCTCTGTTTCTCTGGATTTATGTCGCCAAGCCAGAGAAATGCGATCCATCCGCAGCTCTTTCTCACCAGTGTCACCTCTCCTCTGGGTTTCCACCGCGACACACTTATGTCTGCTGGGAAGAAGCGAGTTCTGGGGTCCTTTTTCCCCCTCAGATTTGGGGTTCAGAGGTCGCCGGTGCTCATTGCCCCGGGTCAGAAGCAGGAAGAGCAGGATCTAGAGCTCCTGAGAGGTTAACGCCGGTCTAGAAAGGTCACCACCAGGCTTTTCCTGCGTGGAAGTTTTGATGTGCGGGTGCTGACAAGGATACGGAGGCCGCGGGTCGGCTCTTACACCTCAAATGGGGTTTGGTGATACTCAATATTCCACAGAGACCCTGTCTGTACGCTTTACCCCCATTTTCCGGTTTCGTGTTGCATATTTAAGGTCGGATGGATTTTGATGTGTGGCGAATATTGTGCTGATAGATGGCTGGCAGAGAAAAAACAGAAAGAATACGGTATTTCTACAGGAGTGTTTTGATACGTCCGGTTCATAAATGTTTCATCCGAAGTGATTCGCTCATATCGTGTGTGAGTATGGAGGCGCGTGCTTTTCGAGTGTTTTATGTGGATATGTGTTAGAGAGAGAGTGTTGTCCGCGTTGGGAGGAGAAGATGCCCCAGATGTTGATATCGATGTTGTTTCTTTAGATTTATAGGAAGCTTCTCCCACGGGTTTCCCTCAGGGTAAGAAATAGCTTTTTTCACCAACGCTTCAATTTAAGCTATTCTGACTGATATAGTTTTGAAGGGAACAACTGGGACTCGATGACCATTTCAACACACTGAAAAAACACAAAGATTGATTTTATATCTGTCGGACTTATGCTAACGACAACTGGCACCAATTAAGGTGTGAGAGATGTTCAAAAGTTGCTTTTATTTAAAGTAGCGAGGCTGCATTAAATTGATCAAAAGTGACAGTAAAGACATTTATAATGCAACACAACATTTCTATTTCAAATTAATTATGTTCTTTTGAACTTTATATTAATCAATTAATCAGTATCACTGTTTTTAACATTTTTTAATTAAGACTGAGACTGTTATGATGCTGAAAATTCAGCTTTGCATCACAGAAATATAATTAAAGTTTAAAATATATTAAAACTAAAAACAGTTATTTCAAATAAAATAAAATAAAAATGCATGGGATGGCATACCATCCCACTTCCACCATGTTTAAAAAAATCTAATCAAATTATATACAGGTGCATCTCAATGAATTAGAATTTCCTGGAAAAGTTCATTTATTTCAGTAATTCAACTCTCGTGAAACTTGTGTATTAAATCAATTCAATGCACAAATACTGAAGTAGTTTGGTTCTTTTAGTTGTGATGATTTGGCTCACATTTAACAAAAATCCACCAATTTACTATCTCAACAAATTAGAATACTTCATAAGAACAATAAAAAAAAAACATTTTTAGGGAATTGTTGGCCATCTGGAAAGTATGTTTATTTACTGTATATGTAATCAATACTTGGTAGAGGCTCCTTTTGCTTTAAATACTGCCTCAATTCGGTGTGGCATGGAGGTGATCAGTCTGTGGCACTGCTGAGGTGGTATGGAAGCCCAGTTTCTTTGACAGTGGCCTTCAGCTCATCTGCATTTTTGGGTCTGTTGTTTCTCATTTTCCTCCTGACAATACTCCATAGAATCTCTCTGGGGTTTACATCTGGTGAGTTTGCTGGCCAGTCAAGCACACCAACACCACGGTCATTTAACCAACTTTTGGTGCTTTTGGCAGTGTGGGCAAGTGCCAAATCCTGCTGGAAAATGAAATCAGCATCTTTAAAAAGCTGGTCAGCAGAAGGAAGCTTGAAGTCCTCTAAAATGACTTGGTAAACGGGTGCAGTGACTTTGGTTTTCAAAAAACACAGTGGACCAACACCAGCAGATGACATTGCACCCCAAATCATCACAGACTGTAGAAACTTAACACTGGACTTCCAGCAACTTGGGCTATGAGCTTCTCCACCCTTCCTCCGGACTCTAGGACCTTGGTTTCCAAATAAAATACAAAACTTGCTCTCATCTGAAAAGAGGACTTTGGACCACTAGGCAACAGTCCATTTCTTCTTCTTCTTAGTCCAGGTAAGATGCCTCTGATGTTGTCTGTGGTTCTGGAGTGGCTTAACAAGAGGAATACGACAACTGTAGCCAAATTCCTTGACATGGCTGTGTGTGGTGGGTCTTGATGCCTCGACCTCAGCTTCAGTCCATTCCTTGTGAAGTTCACCCAAATTCTTGAAACAATTTTGCTTGACAAGCCTCTCAAGGCTGCGGTTCTCTTGGTTGGTTGTGAATCTTTTTTTTTTTTTTTTTTTTTTACACTTTTTCCTTCCACTCAACTTTCTGTTAACATGCTTGGATACAGCACTCTGTGATCAGCCAGCTTCTTTGGCAATAATTTTTTGTGGCTTACCCTCCTTGTGAAGGGGGTCAATGATTGTCTTCTGGACAACTGTCAGATCAGCAGTCTCCCCCATGATTGTGTAGCCTAGTTAACCAAACTGAGAGACCATTTTGAAGGCTCAGGAAACCTTTGCAGGTCTTTTGAGTTGATCAGCTGATTGGCATGTCACCATATTCTAATTTGTTGAGATAGTGAATTGGTGGGTTTTTGTTAAATGTGAGCCAAAATCATCCCAATTAAAGTAACCAAAAACTTAAACTACTTCAGTCTGTGTGCATTGAATTGATTTAATACACGAGTTTCACAATTTGACTTGCACCTGTAAAAATGTCCAACACAGACAAAACATAAAAATGTTAAATAAAGAATAATTTAAGCTTTTCTGACTGATATAGTTTTGAAGGGAACAACTGCGACTCAACCATTTCAGCACACTGAAAAAACACAAAGATTGATTTTATATCCCTCTGACTTACGCTAACGACAACCGGCCTCATTCGAGCACCAATTAAGGTGTGAGAGATGTTTAGTCGGAGCGAATATTTGAAAACGTGTCATTTGAGTTTGAAGGCCAGCTGTAATGAGAAGGAAATATCTATCAGATGTCGGCGGACGTTGAAGCGTGAACGGGAAGAATGGGTCGGCCGTACTGTATATGGACCTGTCAGGCCTGTTCAGGCTCAATGGCTTGATCGCTTCATGATGTGAACTGAAAAGACTCCATACGGCCCTACCGCTAAAGCCCAAGAGCCCCAGCCGCCAGTCTGGAGAGAATTACAGGACTTCCTGTAGAAAGCACAAGCGTCCTTAAAAGCAGATTGAGGTGCTCATGTTAAAAAAGGGTTAAAGTGGAGTTGATATTACAGGTAATAAGGAGAAAGCCCTATATGACAGAACTGACAGGCGGAGGGCGAATCCCACAGGCCTTCACTGTAGTAATCAGTGATGTGGAAATACAGGAAGCAGATATGTATCTCACTGAGTACTGGGACAAAAACAAGACTGAAAAATAGAAAAATAAAATTATGGACGCATTAATTATTTTGAGGTAATCTGTTCAGGATGTTCAAAGGTATTTTCACGAGTTCCCACTTACATATAATTAGCTGGAGTATGTAAGCATGTTTGGCGTGCTGTCCGGGGAAGGGCTCCGAGCTCGGGAATGGCCCGAACCTAGAGTACCCCCCCCCCCTATGTATATGTGTAGAAGGAACTCGGAGTGAGGAGATGGGGTGGTGGAGGGATGCTGATAATCCGTCAAATGGGTAGAGGTGAGTCGGCTGTATTTATGCATGATGTAGATTGGCTTGAGTGAGTTCCAGCTGTGTTAATTAGGCTAAGTATCTGACGTGCTCCTCCCGAACTTTGCTTTAAGAAACATCATATGTTGGGAATCTTTTGTTTATACTAGTCTAACTGTTTTCACAAAATAACCACATTTTTGAGTATCACACAAGTAATAAATATAGTAAATATTTTACAGGTCATGTTGGCTTGTAATAACACATATCAAGAAAATTATTTTTATGAATTATTATTGAAATAAAATATAATCTTCTATGAATTAATTTAATTTGTTTGTTCATTCATTCATTCAAATTATAAAATATAAATACATTATAGAATAGTTAAACTTGCATTATAATAATAATAATATATTTAGCATATTTTGTATTGTTATATTATATTATATTATATTATATTATATTAATTTAAACTTACCTCTTCTGTAATGTCTTTTAAAGACCATTAATTTATATTAATATATAAATAATAATATAATTATATATTAATCATAATATATAAATATAATTAGTCTATAAATAAATGTATAAATATAGTCTATAAATAAATGTATAAAAAATATGTAAAAAGTTTCAAGACTTTATAAACTATACAAATGTAAAATGAGAATGATAATAATAAATACTTTATAAAATAGGTAAACTTGCATAATAATAATTTTAATAATAATAATAATATATTTTACATATTTTGTATTATTATATTGATTTGTATTATTATATTTTATTATATTATATTAAATTTGAATTGACCTCTTCCTTCTGTAATACTTCTTTTCAAGAGACATTTTTATGAAATGAATATATTTGAATCTAAAACATTAAATATACATTTAATCTATAAATGAATGAATGAATGAATGAATAAATAATATAAAAATATGTACACACCTTTAAGACTAAAATATACAAATGTAAAATGAAAATAATAATAATAATAAAAAAATTGCATATTTTATAAAATAGTTAAACTTGCATGGTAATGATAATAATAATGGTTATAATAATAACAACTATATTTTACATATTTTGTATTATTATATTATATTATATTATATTATATTATATTATATTATATTATATCAATTCAAATTGACCTCTTCGTTCTGTAATGCTTCTTTTAAACACATTTTTATAAAGTTTAATATTACTTTCAATAATTAATAGCAATTATTACAATTTACAATACAATATAAAAAATATTTATTGAACCTATATTATATTATATTATATTATATACAAAACTTGAACGTTGAACAAAACTATTTGTTTTTATGCTCTACAATAAGATATAAAAATATATATGTTATAATGATAATAATTATGGTGATAATAACAATAATAATAATAGCTATATTTCATATATTTTGTATTATTATATTGATTTTTATTACATATTATGTTATTAATTCAAATTAACCTTTTTGTTCTGTAATGTTTCTTTTAGACACATTTTTATGAAGTTAGATATTAAATATACATTTACATATAAATTTTCAAATAAATACATAAACTCGTGTTAAGAACATTACATGGCTTTTAAAGTTTGAAAAAAAAAACACCATAAAAGTACCTTAGAAGTTTAAAAAATAATTTATTCACATATATTGTATTATTATATATATATTAATTCCAATTAACCTCTTCCCTCTTTAATGCTTCTATATATGAACCTATATATATATATATATATATATATATATATATACATACATACATACATACATACATATACATACACACACACAGTTTAATCTACAAGTAAATAAGCAAGTAAATTTGTGTTAAGAACATTATATGTCTTTCAAATAAAATAATAAAGGTACATTAAAAGTGGTCCATATGACTAATATGCCATACTGCAAGTCTTCTGAAGTTGTACTATATGTGCGAGTTAGAAACAGCAATGTCCTAATTCCTGAATGAATCATTCAGATCTTTTCAATGAATCTTTCGATCCAGAATGATTCGTTCTTAAATTGAACCGATTCAGTTCACCTAACTGATTCAATGATTCGTTCAATTAAATGAAAGATTATTTCAGTCTGTTCCTTTCATCTTTGTGGTGAATCTTGTCTCGCCATTGTCTCCAAAGGTTTCAATCCCGAATTGTTCATTTTTTTTTTTTTTTGTTCTCTGCAGGACATTTCTGGATTCTCCTGCCTTTGTGTTCATGGAGTGAGGAGGGACACGAGCAGCAGGTGTGTAGGTGGGACGAGACAAACATTTATAACCTGAGCATCTCTCAGAGGAACCCTTCCTCTTTTCTCGGGCTTCTCTTGCCTTCTGTCTGAATCATAAAGATCTGGCCGGACGATCATACAGTCTCTTCATGAGGTTATAAAGTCTTGTTATCCCGAGGCTGAACTGTCACCACTGTTGTTGTTGTGGTGGTGGCAGCGGTGGCCGTTTTTCCTGCAGATCTTATTGGCTGCTCATAGGGGCCCATAAAGACGAGTGTGTTCTGCGTTTCATCTCCATAGCTGGCTTACGGGCTGATAGACAGATGAAGAGACAGAGAGAGAGAGAGAGAGATCCCCAGGCCACCTTCACTTTAATGTTGGTCTGAAGGGAGGGAGGCAGCCATCATATCTCTGATCAGAAAAGGAAATGATCAAGAAGACATTAGCTTAACCATTTGTCCACAGAGAATAAATGTTCTACTAAAACACTTTAAAAAATCAATTATACATTGATTATGCAATGTCTGATTCATAAAAATCCATTATATTCAGGCTAAGGCAAGCATCACTCATACTTAGGGTTAGGGGTTTGTTCCAGTGACTTATTTCAGTGCATAATTCATTATGTAATATGTTAACAACCACTAAGAATTGTGTAGCAATTGTGGAAGTAAGTTTGTAAGTTCTGCATGAAGTTCAAACAAAACCTTTGTAAATCCCATTCTAGATTGCAGTTGTATATATTCTTTTAAAAAAATAATAGAACATAATTTATTATAATATTACAAATAATACAATCTAATATTTTATTATATGCACATTGCACAAAATGTTTTTTTAATGCTAATATTGCAGAATACAAAATTGGGTAATTTTATCGTGAATTTATTAATTATTAGCATACAAAAGAAGACTGCTTTAAATCTAATTCTAGATTTGCAGTTTAATAATACTTTCAATAATTAATAGCAATTATTACAATTTACAATATGATACAAAAAATACATTGAACCTATTATATTATATTCACATTTTTTATACTAATATTGTAGTATACAAAATTGGGTCATTTTATAATGAATAAGCAAACAAAACTGCTTTAAAATCTAATTCTAGACTGCCATTTAATAATAGCAATTATTGCAATTTACAATACAATACAATACAAAATATTTATTAAACAATTATTATATTATATTATACTATATTATATATATGTTGCACAAAACTATTCTTTCTTTATGCTTTATACAAGTATATTATATTATATTACATTCTATAATATTACATATTATATTATATATGCACATATATATATGCACCAAATATTTTTTTTCTTTATGCTAATACTGCAGCATATAAAATGGGTAATTTTATTATTATCTTTTTTATTATATTAATTATATTATTAATTATTACAATAAAACTTAATGTAATTCTAGAATCCAGTTTAATAATACTTTTGATAATTAATGTAAAATATTATATTATACAAATTATAAATATACAAAATACAAAAATATTTATTAAATAATGATACGTGTTGCTCAAAACTATGCTTTCTTTATGCTATACAATATAATATAAAAATATAATATGATATTATAATATAATAAAATATATTATTTGTTGCACAATTTTTTTTGTTTTTATGCTAACAATAATTAATTTTATCATAAATTTAAATTCTATTTAGTTCACAGATGTAAACTGTGTATAATAAAAAAATAATACAATATATAATACAATATAAAATATATAAAATTGTAAAAATATTATGTTTACATTCCTGCAATTGTAAATTGCACAAACTGATGATTATCTTAATGCTAATATTGTAGACTTAAAAAATTGAAATCTAATTTAATAATATCAATTACTATATGATATAATAAAAAGTCTAACACTGATCTCACTGTACACTGCACAAAACAATATTCTCTTTATTCTAATGTTGCAGCATTCATAATTGTGCACTTTCATCATTAAATCGAATTCACGATTAAAATGTAATAATAAAAAATGTGTTATAATATAATATACGTCTAATTATTGTACATTGCACGAACAATATTCCTTTTATTTGAGCCTTTATAATTGTGCACTTTCATCATTCGTTTAAATCGCACTCAAAAGGTCAGAAAACCAAGGGAATTTTGCTAATCTTGCAGCACTCGAAATCCTAATTTCAAGTGTGTTTCCAGCTCTGGCCGACGGACAGCTGCTGACGGCCAGGAAGCGAGGAAGAAGCAGCAGCGATTTGGGGAAATCTTCAATAAAACAGCGTAACTAACAGGCAGCACATTGAGCGCGTGATAAGAGGGACAGTCTCGCTCGCCGCTCCCCGAACACGCTGCTGGCACGGCCGCTGAGCGGGGCCATGCCAGACTCTGTTAGCACCCAAAGAAATAAATAAACAAATCAAGTCGCCGTTCTCGGTAATCCCCTAAATTCGAGCTTATTCATGTTAAATCTGGAAGAGAAAAGCCCCGACCCCGTTCTGTTTGAACCCTCCCCCTCTCGTCAGTTCCAGTGTCAGCAGTTGTTGTTTTGCGGCCGGACATCTTATGGCACACGCAGATATGCTGGGACGTGGACAGCTTGTCCCGCTAAAGCCTGTTTTGTCTTGTTCCACTCTTCCTCGTCCTCCAGTTTCGCGGCGTGTCAGAGCCAGCTGGCTTGAGCAGAAAGAAGAGGAGAAATAAGCTCCTTATTGCAGAGTCGTGGTATTTGCTTTCCGCCAGGGTTGAGGGTTCTCATTATACCATGTTCATGAGGCTACGAGTGCTAATTGGTCTTCCGCTGAACACAGAAAGAACTCACGAAAAATGTGACCGCAGGCGATATAACCTAATTAGGAAATTTGCCACTGTACGCCGGCCAGATCGGGCCTCGCTATTGTTCTGCGCAGATAAACAGCCGCGTTCTCCACTCCGCTTTGGAGGACGCCACTTTATCTTCACTTAAATTATCAGCAAATGGCAAAAGGTACTGAAAAAGTGCTTTTAATGCATCGCTGGTATTTTTTAACAAACCGCTTTTGAGGAGTTGGCCGAGGTTCTCCTCCGTTCTCCCTCTAGGCAAAACCCAGCCAATAAATTCTATAAAGGTCAGGCCAAAAATCCTTAAAGACCTTCATTCCAGTTATTATAATTGGCTGATTTAGTATTACTTTCAGCACCTTCAGGCATTTCAACTTATTTTTCAACTAATGTAATTATTTGTACAAGCATTTAACAACATGTAGAATATGATAATGCCATTCTTTGTCTAGGAGTTGTTAGTAGTGTTTTCTGTTTCCTAATACTGTAAATATGTTTCATTACAGGGGAGACCTAGTTGTCACAAGGGCTGCATATCTATAACTAGTATGAAGTCTGACTCAAAAAAAAGTGTATTATACGAAAAATCTAGTACAAAACTGTCATAAGTAGTATTAGTATTTGCCATTTCCCAATTCTGAACATCTATAACAGAGAAAAAGTCAAAAGTTGAATTAAACAAATGTCTATTTTATATAAATAGAGTTCAAAACTGTCATAAATATTATTAGCATTAGCCATTTCCCAATCCTGAAAATCTATAACAGAGAAAGGTTTCATTATAGGGGAGACTGGGGCTAGTTGTCACAAGGGCTGCATATCTGTAACTACAATATGAAGTTTGAGTCAAAAGTTCAGTTAAACAAATGTCTATTTTACATAAATGGAGTTCAAAACTATCAGAAATAATATTAGTATTTGCCTTTTCCCAATCCTGAACATCTATAACAGAGAAATGTTTCATTATAGGGGAGACCAGGGCTAGTTGTCACAAGGGCTGCATATCTGTAACTACAATATGAAGTTTGAGTCAAAAGTCCAGTTAAACAAATGCCTATTTTACATAAATAGAGTTCATAATTGTAATAATTTTGTTAGGGTTTGCCATTTCCTAATCCTGAAAATCTATAACAGAGAAATGTTTCATTATTGGGGAGAACGGGGCTAGTTGTCACAAAGGCTGCATATCTATAACTACAATATGTTATGTACAATAAGTTTTGGTCAAAAGTCCAATTAATTATATTAATTATATTATACAGAAAATCTAGTACAAAACTGTCATAAATATTATTAGTATTAGCTGTTTCCCCAATCCTGAAAATCTTTTCTACATTTTTTTTTGATGAAAAATGCAATAAAATCTATATTATATTATATTATATTCTTAATAATTTGGTACTCACAAAATTATTCTTATTATCATTAATATGTTTTCTTATTAATTGATGAAAACTAGATTTTTTTCAGGATTCCTTGATTAAAAAGATCCAAAAATAGTTAGTTATTATATTATGTTATATTATATTACATTATAATATATTAATTGTTTGGCACTCACAAAGTATTCTTATTATCATTAATATTTTCTTATTAATTTGTGTTTTTTGTGTAATTTGTGTGTTTTTTTTTTTAGGATTCCTTGATTAAAAAGGTACAAAAGAACAAATTTTTTTGTATAAAAAAAAGAAAGAAAAAGAAGTGTATTTTACAAAAAAAATCTAGTTCAAAATGATCATAAATATAATATTGTTTGGTGTTGGTAAAATTTTATATTGTTTTTTTTTATTTTTTTATGGACATCAAGTCTGCATTGTATTGATAAACATTTACGATATAAACTATTATATATTGCAAAATATTATTAAAAATATATATTTATCATTAATATTTTTCTTACTAATTTGTAAAAACTCGATTTGTTTTCAGAATTTCTTTGATTAAAAAGGTACAAAAGAACAGCATTTAATTTGAAATAGGATTTTTTTTGTAAAAAAAAAAATATTGTGTATTTTACAGAAATATTGTCATAAATATACTATTGTTTGGTGTTGATAAAATTAATATTTTTCTTATTTTTTTAGGATTCCTTAATTAAAAAGGTACAAAAGAACAGCATTTAATTTGAAATATTACAAATTCTATTTTGGTAGTATATATTTATATTATTTTATTTATTTTGGTTTGCATTTATTTTTTAATCATTAAATCATTAGTATAGTTTTTATTTTTGAAAAGCATGTTTTTATTTAATTTTTTTAAGAATAATTTTAAAAAATACTTTTAAAAAGTATTTATACAAGAACTCCTAAAAAAAACACTGTAATTAATCAAAAATAATTCTCTAGTTTCCTATTGTTCCCCCGCAATTCTGAACATTTCAATTGATCAACACAACTTCCATCCATCCATAGTTCATAACTTCACAAGCGCACTTCAGTATTTCATAATTAACATCTGTTCGGTCTGACCCGTCTATCTGTCTACAGTGGCTCTCGGGCTATAAGAAAGAGAAGAATATTGTCTGTTGTCTGGCCGCTTGCAGCGGGACTGTCTGTGATGGAAATAAAAGCCTCTCATTTATAATGCAGGTATCGGCGGTGGGCTGAGACGCACTGAAGGATATCATAGAGAGAGTGACATCGGACAGCCTGGGTCTTCGTGGCCACGCTTGACTGGCTCCTCCAAAGGGCCTCTCCTCTGTCCACTTCACTTTCTGTCCCCTCCGCCGTGGGCCTCAGGGACCCCGGGGACCTCTAGGGAAGGGGTGGACGGACGGACGCAGACATTTGTGTGTGTGTATGTGTGTGAAAGTGGAGCTCAGAGTGCAGGGCGTCTGGCAGGGCTGCAGTCTGCGTCGCATTCTGACAGAACAAGTGTTGCATGAGATGCGGCGAGGTGTCTCAGTGAGCCTGGAGCAGGTGTTGCTCATCGGCGACTGCACTGGAGCGAAGACCCTTGCGCATAAGACCACCGCAGCCAAACGCCCGGGCCAGGACAGCTCACACACACACACACACACACACTCACACACTAATGATAATGGATTTGGGGTGAATAGGCAGCCAGATTCTAATGGATCAGAAGACAGCAGCACACTGGGACTGTTTCAGCTGCTGGTCAGGACGGAGGATGTTAAACACTCATTAACGTGTTGACATGCAAAGGCATTTAGGTAATGTGTGCCATTATATGCAGGTGGCCATTAAATGTTACATTATTTAATATTAGGTATTTTATTTCACACTACTAGTCAAAAGTTTTTGAACAGGAGGATGTTTTTTAAGACGTCTCTTATGCTCACGAGCCTGTATTAATTTGCTCTGAAGTGTAGCAAAAACAGTAAAATTTTGAAATATTTTTAATATTTATATAACTGTTTTCTATTTGAATATATTTGATGATGTAATTTATTTTAGGGATTTTATAGCTGATTTTTTAGCATCATTACTCCTGTCGTCAGTGTCATATGATCAATCTGGAATCATTCTAATATGCATTTTTATTATTATTCAGGATTCGTTGATGAATAGAAAGATTTAAAGATTAGCATTTATCTGAAATAAAAAGCTTTTGTTCAATTATACACTATACCATTCAGAAATTGCAGAAATTAATGCTTTAAATGATCAAAAGTGATGATAAAGCCATTTATAACGAAAAAAGTATTTCTCCTCAACTTTCTATTCATCAAGAAACCTGAAAAAGGTCAGAATATTAGAATGATTTCTGAAGGATCATGTGACACTGAAGACACTGAAATTCAGCCTTGAAATCACAGGAATAAGTTACATTTTAAAATATATTCAAATATTAAACAAAAACATTTTAAATAGTACAAATATTTTAAAGTTTTACTTTTTGCTGTGCTTTTGAGCAAATAAATGCAGGCTTGGTGTGCAGAAGAGACTTACTGTTCAAAAACTTCGGACTGGTAGTGTATCTGTTTTCTTTTATTTTTTGTAATTTTTGTAAAAAAGAAATAAAATTAACATTGAAAAGTGGTTAAGAAACAGTTCAATTCAAGAATTCTGCTCAAACCGTTTAAAAAATATTCAAGAAATTGCTAGTAAACCACACAAACAATTACAAAAAACATTGAAGTAAACACGAAATTAAAAATGTTAAAATTATATTATATTTAAAAAAAAAATTTTTTTAGAGCAGCAAACTAAAACTACAACTTAACTTAAAACTTAAAAAATCTGTTACTTGAAATAAAATACATGTTACCTGAAATAAATTTATTATATTTTTAATAATAATATAATAATAAAAACTACTGCAGTATCTTAATGATACTAAAATAACACTGTAATGCATAAAACTATTATTAAAATCATAATTTTGATAATTTAATATTAACTTAAATCATGACACATTAATAATAACAACATTTATAGTAATAATAACTTTCATGTGTTTTATTGTGGGCTGTAGCCATTGAATAAAACTCTGTGTACGTGTCCTGGTCCAAATGCCCATTGAACGGTTAATGGCTGTCCTGCTGATTGGACAACAGACAAACAAACGCAGCCAAATCCGGCTCAGACCAGAGCCAAGGTTCACAGCGCTGCCCTCGACCCCTACTGACCACACATCTGCTTATTTCACCAGTTTCTTTGGGTTTAAGATCATTTGGTTTTGTAAAATACAACTTTACATTATAAAATGGCATTGCTGTTATAAATTCACTAGCCTGGTAATTATAATTAAGCCCTGATTTTTTTAAACCACCTTATAAAACCTATGAAATCATTCAGAACTGCTTTGAAATGAGATACAGTTTTACAAGGCATTTTTTTTTAACTATAAGCAAAATTATGGAAATCCAAATCCAGAAGTATAAAATCATATATATATATAAAAAAAAAAAAAAAAAAAAAAACATAAAAACTTAAGATCTTTGGTCATGTCTAAAGCTGAGACTACGACCAAAATACAAACTGTGTCAAATTCTAATATTCTAATAATACTCTAAAATTGTAACATTTAATAGTCTGTTAATGTTTTGAGATTTCAGCAAAGATTTGATTGATAGTCACTGTATTTAAATTAAACAACAGTTCAAAAGTTTGGAGTCTGTAAAATTTGTAAATACAGTAAATACAGTAATATTGTAAAATAGTTTCACTATCTAAAATAACGGTCTACAATTATAATACATTTTAAAACATAATTTATATTATGTGATGCAAAGCTGAATTTTCTGAATCATTACTCCAGTCTTCAGCTTCACATCCTTCCAAAATAATTTTAATATGCTCATTTGCTGCTAAAAAAATCTTTATATTAATGTTGAAAACAGTTGATTTGAGCAATATTATTTGAAATATAATTTTTATATATATATAATAAATGTCTTTACTGTCACTTTTGATCGATTTAATGCATCCTTCTCATTCCACAACTGTTTCATTTGAGTTATGAGTTGATTTGGTTTTGTAAATCACCTTATAAACCTATTAAATCATTCAGAACTGCTTAAAAACACTTAGTGAAGTTTTGATTTCCATAATCAGATGCACCTTGACTCTTTCACATCACAAGTACATAAAATGATATTAGAAAAAAAAACACATGAACAAAAACGTGCAATCTTTGGCCATGTCTAAAGCTGAGTCTAAGACTATAAAATACAAAGTTTGTCTAATTCTAATATTTAGTCAGAAATTGTAACAATCAATTAATAAGATTTGACCGATTGTCATTATATTTAAAGTTTGAAGTTGGTAGCATATTTTAAATAGTTTAGTTTCGAAAGAAGACTTTTATGCTCACCAAGCCTGCGTTTATTTGATAAAAAGAAATACGGTAAAAACAGTAATATTGTTAAATAGTTTTACAGTCTTCTATTCGAATACATTTTAATACATAATTTATTTCTGTGATGCAAAGCTGGATTTTCTGCATCATTACTCCAGTCTTCAGTGTCACATGATCCTTCAGAAATCATTCTAATATGCTGATTTTCTGCTAAAAAAAACTCTTTATATTAATATTAATGTCGAAAACAGTTGATTTGAGCAATATTATTTGAAATACATTTTTTTTAATAATATAATACATGTCTTTACTGTCACTTTTGATCAATTTAATGCATCCTTCTCATCCCACTACTGTTTCATTTGAGTTATGAGTTGATTTGGTTTTGTGAATCACCTTATAAACCTATTAAATCATTCAGAACTGCTATTAAATGAAGTTTTACAAGGCATATTTTTAACTGAGCAAAAAGTTTGGAACATACTGTAGTTTATGCTCCAAAGCTCATTTTACAACTAACTTAATTTCTGGTTTTAATAGTCTGTAAATATTTAAGCAAACATAAAAATACTTAGAGAGTCAATGTGCATCTGATTATGGAAATCCAAACTTTACATGAACAAAACCATAAGATGTTTGGCCATTTCTAAATCTGAGACAAAAGTGTGTCAAAATGTATTTAGTCAAAAAATGATAACATTTAATAGTCTGTTAATGGTTTGAGATTTCAGCAAAGATTTGATTTAGTCAATATATTTAATTTAAACAACAGTTAAAAAGTTTGGTTTTTAAATGTTTTGAAAGACTTATGCTTACCAAGGCTATGTTTATTTGATAATACAGTAAAAGCTGTAATATTGTGAAATATTATTATAATTAAATTTTTTTTCTATTTCAATATTAAAAACTAAAATAAAATGTATTCTTGTAATGTAAAGCTGAATTTTCAGCATCATTACTCCAGTCTTCAGTGTCACATGATCCTTCAGAAATCATTCTAAAATGCTGATTTCTTTCTCAAGATTTTTTTAAAATTATTATTATCAATGTTGAAAGGATTTTTTTTTAAATCACATTTTAAATGTCTTTACTGTCACTTTTGATCAATTATTGCATCCTTAATCAAAAAACAGCTCACAAACTACAACAGCAGATAGCTACCGTCAGAAACATGGCCAACATAATAAAAATGTATGATATATATATATTAATATCCTGCTAAATATGTCATTTATGAGCTTTGGCAAACTTTCCAGGCCACTGTCATTAGATCACTGGGCACAAAGTACAAAGCACATGTTTTATAGTTGTGATTTGTAAAAAAAAAAATATCAGTAGGTGAGCTAGGATATATGTTAAATTAATAGTCGGTCTCTCTCTCTCTCTCTGTCCCTCTCTCACCTCCCGGGCCATTACGGCTCATTGTAGGACAGGAGAGGAATAATTGTACGGCCGGGTGACAGGCCATCTATCCATGCAGAATCATGCCGTTTCCTTCAGGAGTGCTGCCCAATAATAGGAACATGCCCTGGAACTCAAGCTGGAAAATACACCTCATTCCCGTCCGCTTGTTTTTTGGGCCGTCGAGGATCCTCGGTCATCAATATGAATCTGAGTCGGAGAGGGTTTTTCCCTTCTTTATCCGTTACCGCGAGAAAGGGCAGACTGATGGATCTCTGCCATCGCTTCTGAATGATGTTTGCCTTTCATTTCTATTTCTTCATCTCTCTGTCTTCTTTCTGCTTCTGCTGCTCGCTGCTCTGAGTTGCAAAGAAAGACATCTTTGAAATCGTCCATGGAAATGTGCGGTTTTGGGGGTCACTCATCTGCAGATGAAATGACTGTATTATACAGGCCCGCTGTCAGCCGTGAATCAGATGAGCCAGTCCACTGATATACATGTTTTTACGGGTCACATAAGCATGTCAGAACTGCACTGAAGAATATTTCACACGGAGAGTAGTACATTATCAAATACTGTGCTTTAGATAATGTGCCATGAGATTATTATTTGAAAAAAAAAATTTGTTTACATATTGATCAAATCAGATCAGACACCAAATAATGAGTCAATTTTTGTTTAGGTGTCTAATAAACAATACGATTTAAAAAAAAAAAAAAAAAAAAAAAGAGTAATAATAAATAATTACAACAGACACCAGTAATAATTTTGTTGTTTTGTTATGTCCAATAAACATAATGAAAATTTTAATTTTAACACAAATTTTATACAAATATGTGACCCTGGACCACAAAACCAGTCATAAGGTTAAATTTTACAAAACTGAGATGTATACATCATATGAAAGCTCAATAAATAAGCTTTCTGTTGATATATGGTTTGTTAGGATCGGACAATATTTGGCCGAGATACATCTATTTGAAAATCTAGAATCTGAGGGTGCAAAAAAATCAAAATACTGAGAAAATCACCTTTAAAGTTGTCCAAATTAAGTTCTTAACAATGCATATTACTAATCAAAAATTACATTTTGATATATTTATAGTATGAATTTTACAAAAAATCTTCATGGAACATGAACTTTACTTAATTTCCTAATGATTTTTGGCATAAAAGAAAAGTCAATAATTTTGACCCATACAATGTATTTTTGGCTATTGCTACAAATATACCCCAGCGACTTAAGACTGGTTTTGTGGTCCAGGGTCACATATATGATAAATAATTTTGAAACATTTTTGAAAAATAATGCATAATTACAACAGACACTAATAAGTATTTTTGTTGTTTTGTTGTGTCCAATAAACAATATGATTTAAAGAAAAATAATAAATAATTACAACAGCCATCAATGAATGTTTTTGTCTTGTTGTCCAATAAACAATATAAGATTTTGATTTTAATAAAAAATAAAGATAAATTTTTGAAAATAAAAAATAATGACAACAGACACCAAATGAGTATTTTTTTGTATCCAATACACAATTACACGATTTTAATAAACGATTTTAATAAAAATAAATGATAATTTCGAAACATTTTTGAAAAAAATAAAAATAAAACAATAATAATTACAACAGACACCTATAATGAGTATTTTTGTGGTGCCCCATAAACTATATGAAGATTTTAATTTTAATAAAAAAATTAATTAATTAATCTGCAACATTTTTTTTTAATTATAAATAAATACAACAGACACCAATAACGAGTATTTTTATTTTGTTGTGTCCAATAAACAATATCAAGATTTTAATTTTAATAAAAAATGATAAATAATTTTGAAACATTTTTGAAAATTAATAAATACTTACAACAGACACAAATAATGAGTATTTTTGTTTTGTTGTGTCCAATAAACAATATCAAGATTTTAATTTTAAAATATTATTTACATTTATTAATAATCAAGCATAAATGGCTGTTAAAATAATATTATCTTTTGAATAATAAAATGGTATATGTGCAGTATAACACACACACACACATAAATAGTTAGATCAATTATAAACATTATAAATTAATAATATTTTGATTATTTAAAGATTGCAAATGCATTTCAGCCATTTAAAGCTCCAAAAGCAAAATTTAAATAAATGTAGTTAGATAATATTATTGTGATATGTTTACAGTGTACATCAATTTATTTTTTAATTGTGTAAAATAAAAAAATATATTTCAATTAGTTTTTATTTTAATATTTTGTTTTAATTATTAATTGTTTTTAATGTATTAGATTGATTTAGTTCATTTAGTTAATTCAATTAAACTAAATAAAAGAGATAAATGTTCGCTTGGCAACCAGCTAAAATAAAATGTACATTTTTATATATTTATTTTATTATCTTTATGATGAACCCTAATGCAGATTCTGTGTCTGAAACTGCAACAAAAATGTGCAAGAAAGGTAAACACTGTATTAAATGCAAATCTGCTGAAGTTAAATAATGCATATAATTTCTGCATTTAAAAAAATCAGAAAATCAGGCTGATTGACACATTAAACTTAATGTCAAACCAATGAAGTATTGGTTGAAACAATGCTGCTTGTGATCCAAGCACCAATTATAGGACGTACACTGGTGTTAATTTCGTCAGACGAGACGAGACGAAATATGTTCGTCAACGACCTTTTTTTTCATGACTAAGACGAGACGATGACAAGACTGCACCACTGTCCAAAAACGCTGACTAAGACTAAATTAACATGCATTATTGTTGACGAAAAAAGACGAGACGAAAATGTTTTGCATAAAATAAAAACTAAGATAAAATCTCTCTTCATTTTCGTCTACAATCGTCTCTGCTTTTTCATCAGCTGTTACGGCTTTAAAATATTCAAACTGCGCTTTGGCGCGCTGGCTGGCGCTGGGCCAGAGACGGACGAGCTCTGCTCTTGTCATATAATCACAACTATGCAGTGTTTTTAACCACATAACGCTTATTTTAGGTTTCAGACATTTAAATACACATAAGTAGTAGTAAAAGGAGACATTTAGAGTTTGTAAAATACACACATAGGTCTATGGAAGCAGCAAATAACAATCTATTCAAATATAATTTGCCGATGTGTTTTATTCATATAACATACACATAGGCTTAGTAACTAAAAAGTTCACTCTATTCCTCTTCCAGTTCACCAGCCACTTACTTGCATGTATTTCGGGAGAAACGGATGAATGTATATGTGCTGTAAATACGGCTGACAGGACTCTGAGTCTGAACGGCAGCGCGAACAAACATGGCCGCGCCCATCTCACGTTACAGATTACGACCCAGATCATTTATATAGGGTTTTAAAGTACGAAACATACTAATTCACGCATATTTGTGAATCGGAATATTAGATAGTTCATGGCATGGTAAGCAAGTGTGTGAGTATTTTGGATAAAAAAGGAAAAACGAAATAAAAGCGATCTATCTGTCATACAGTGTTATTGTGTCTGTGTTGTGACACGTGACAAGCTTGACGCGTCGCCATGGAAACAAGAAGGACTAACGTTCTAAAAATAACGGTCGCTTAAAAAAAAACTCACTCTCAGGCGTCCGCTAGAATAAAGTCCCTTTAAGGGTATTCTATAGTCTTTGGTAATAATCTCAGTAATAATGTGTTATTTTTAAAAAAAAGACTACAATTTTTTGACTAAAACTTGACTAAGATACCTTGAGTTTACTTTTGACTAAAACTAGACTAAAATGACGAGACTTTTAGTCGACTAAAACTTGACTAACAAAAAAAGATATGTGAATGACTAAATATGACTAAAACTAACAAGGACATTTGGCACAAGACTAAGACTAAATTAAAAATAGGTGACGAAATTAACACTAACGTACACTATGGCAGTTTAGTACAAAAGATATATAAAACCATACTTGACAACACTTATAAGCCTACTAGTTGTTAAAAGAGGGAACGTGGATCCAGATAACGGAGTGATCAGACAAATGACTCCATTTGTCCGTGTTTCCAGGATCCTCCACGCTCACAGTCCACGGCCTAATTTAGCTGTAAAGAGAAGAGCAAACACATACATTTCTCTTCTTCAAGAGAGGAAGAGCTCGCGCTCTCCTCTGGGTTCACAGAAAGGGATGAAGAGGGAAGGAGGGGAAATAATAACGCGCTAGCCGCAGGTGGAGAGAGCGCAATCCCGCGGGAATCTCTGCGGTGACAAGCAATGTTGCTGGGAATGGCTGGCTTGCTGGAACTTTTCTCTCTAATAGACACAAATGGGCTCACTTCCCCGCGCTTTTATGAGGCGTTTTATCTTGCGTTGGGAGGGCCGGATCCGCCGTGACAGACTCTATTGGAATCTTAGGGAGCACTTAGGTTGGAAACACTAAGAAAAAGAGTTTTCCGCACTCCTCTGCGAAACCTCCTGACATTGACGGTGTGCAAATTTCCCCCCATGATGCTTTCGAGCAAAGACGTGCTCGTGTCTGCATTTCTGATTGTACTTCGTGCCGATGAAGACGGATGCGACGCTCGAGTCCAATGGGATGAAACGGAGCTCGAGCCTGGGCTAGATTTCCACTGCAAAGCTACCAAAAGCAACACGGGATTCTCTTTCAGAAATGTTTCTCTTGTTTGCTGATGATGCCAAGTGCTGTTGTTTTCTGCACTGATCTTCAGGGAGAGTTTGATGTCATCTGGATTGGTGTATCTGATATAGTTCAGTTCTGACCGTGTTTCTCAGATCAGTTTATTTTCAGAATGCAAGCTAATGCTGAAGATCAGATCTGGTTCTGCTGGCAGGTTCAGAGCAGAATTGCTGCTCTTGTCAGTTGTGATATGCTGTAAATAAAGTTTTTAAAACTTTATTTTGAGGTCTGAGATACAATGTCGTCACCGAGAGCAAAGAATGGGATTCAAACTCGATTCAGATGGGAGTCAATATTAGGTTTGCACTTACAGTTGAAGCCAAACGTTTACATACACCTCGCAGAATCTGCAAAATGTTAATTATTTTAGCAAAATATTGTTTTTTAGCATTTTTGTGTATTTGAACTGTTTCCAACAATGACTGTATGATTTTGAGATCCATCTTTTCACACGGAGGACAACTGAGGGACTCATATGCAACTATTACAGAAGGTTCAAACACTCACTGATGCTCCAGAAGGAGAAAAATATGAATTAAGAGCCGGGGGTGAAAACTTTTGAAAATCAGAGTAAATTTAACTTATTTTGTCTTCTAGAGAACATGCAAGTATCTTCTGTAGCTTCTTAAGGGCAGTACTAAATTAAAAAAATATATATGATATTTAGGCAAAATAAGAAAAATGTACACATCCCTATTCTGTTCAAATGTTTTTCCCCCGGCTCTTAATGCATAATTTTTTCTTCTGGAGCATCATGAGTCTTGTCAGCTGTGATATGCTGTAAATAAAGTTTTTAAAACTTTATTTTGAGGTCTGAGATACAAAGAGCAGAGAATTTGATTCAAACTCGATTCAGATGGGAGTCAATATTAGGTTTGCACTTACAGTTGAAGTCAAACGTTTACATACACCTCGCAGAATCTGCAAAATGTTAATTATTTTAGCAAAATATTGTTTTTTAGCATTTTTGTGTATTTGAACTGTTTCCAACAATGACTGTATGATTTTGAGATCCATCTTTTCACACTGAGGACAACTGAGGGACTCATATGCAACTATTACAGAAGGTTCAAACACTCACTGATGCTCCAGAAGGAGAAAAATATGAATTAAGAGCCGGGGGTGAAAACTTTTGAAAATCAGAGTAAATTGTACTTATTTTGTCTTCTGGACTTGAAAGTATCTTCTGCAGCTTCTGAACTAGATTTAGATGTTATTCAGTATTAGGTTTGCACTTACAGTTGAAGTCAAAAGTTTATATACACCTCGCAGAATCTGCAAAATGTTAATTATTTTACCAAAATATAAGAATTCATACAAAATGCATGCTTTTTTAATTTAGTACTGACCTGAATAAGAACAAATCTTTGGTTTTTCAGCATTTTTGTGTATATGAACCCTTTCCAACAATGACTGTATGATTTTGAGATCCATCTTTTCACACTGAGGACAACTGAGGGACTCATATGCAACTATTATAGAAGGTTCAAACACTCACTGATGCTTCAGAGGGGAAAAAAATATGAATTGAGAGCCGGGGGTGAAAACTTTTAAAAATCAGAGTAAATGTTACTTATTTTGTCTTCTGGAGAACATGCAAGTATTTTCTGTAGCTTCTGAAGGGCAGTAGTATATATAAAAAAAAAATGATATTTAGGCAAAATAAGAAAAATGTACACATCCTCATTCAGTTCAAATGTTTTTACCCCCAGCTCTTAATGCATCGTTTTTTCTTCATCATGTAATGCATCGCTTTAATGCATCGTTTTTAAAACTTTATTTTGAGGTCTGAGATACAATATTGTCACAGAGAATGGGATTCAAACTCGATTCAGATGGGAGTCAATATTAGGTTTGCACTTACAGTAAAACATTTACATACACCTGACAGAATCTGCAAAATGTTAATTATTTTAGCAAAATATAGTTTTTTAGCATTTTTGTGTATTTGAACCGTTTGCAACAATGACTGTATGATTTTGAGATCCATCGTTTCACACTGAAGACAACTGAGGGACTCATATACAACTATTGCAGACGGTTCAAAGGCTCACTGATGCTTCAGAAGGAAAAAAAATGATGAATTAAGAGCTGGGGGTGAAAACTTATGGAATTTGAAGATTGGGGTAAATTTTACTTATTTTGTCTTCTGGAGAACATGCAAATATCTTCTGTAGCTTCTGAAGGGCAGTACTAAATGTAAAAAAAAAAAAAAAAAAGATATTTAGGCAAAAAAAAAAAAGAAAAATGTCAAATCTTCATTCTGTTCAAAAGTTTTCACCCCCGGCTCTTAATGCATCGTTTTTTTTTTTTTTTATGGAGCATCAGTGAGCATTTGAACCTTCTGTAATAGTTGCATATGAGTCGCTCAGTTAAACAGCTTAAGTGGAGTAAAAATACACTTACAAACAAAAATACAAAGTCTGAAACAGTTCTAAGCTGATTCTACTTCAGTTGTTTTTGTGTTTTCTTCTTGCACACATTGTGTACAGCTGAGGCTTGAAGAATTACAACTCTATGCAGCATGTCTCTCTTGAATGACAGGGATTTTTAGGTGTGTGTGTTGTTGTGTATGTGGGGGTTTGGACAGGCCTGCAGTCTTGCTGTCACTGGCCCTTAGCCATAAGCAAGGCTAGCCGTCAGCCAAACTAACAGAGGTAAACAATCAGACTTTACCATGTGGAACACAAGGAGAGCCGTCTGTGTGTGTGTGTGTGTGTGTGTGTGTGTGTGTGTGTGTGTGTAGGCGGGGTGCTGTTATTGGATTTTATGGCCTTGTCGCCTTTACTTCCATAAGGGCAGGGCAATTTTTAACCTGGTCACACTCTTGCCATCTATTTTAATTGACCTCTCAACACTCTGATATTACTGGCCGACCTCAGTAACATCGAGAGCTCAGCAGAATCGCTACTGCATCGCATGTAAACTGATGAAAAAATCTTTCTTGTCAGTCTGAGATGTTTCAGAGATGATGCTCATTAAAAGCAATTATAAAAATGCTGCTGAAATATCAACAAGCAATGCATTTTGGTATATTATTGTATTATTAAATAAGTAAAAAACAAACAAACAAACAACAAAAAAAAAAACACATGTTTAGGTCATATTTCAGCCCCCCAAAATTTGAAGAAATCATACTTTGCATAATAAAAATGAAACACATTATTTCTGTAATTAAGCACACCTATCCCCAATTATCAGTAACATACTGTAACAAAAAAATAAAGCATTTTATGAAATTATTTAAAAAAATCTAATATTATATTTAAATAATATATTTTAATGGAATTATAAAATTTTATTATTATTAAAAATATATATTTTTTTTATTTATTGCATTACAGCAATGTTCATGTGCTAAAATATCATTAAAACATTTGTTTCATTTGATTTTGGAGTGAAATATAACTCTTTTACAACTTTTTAAGATACACCCTATGTGTCATATATAATGAAAATGTATTAAATTAAAATTTTGATCACAATAATCGATTAAAATCAGATGCCTCCACCTTTATGTGTTACTTTAATCATATTAAACAAATGTTTGCTAATACAAGTCAACATCAACATATATTTTAAATATAATATTTTTTCTAATGATATATTTTAATATAATTCTAAAATTATATTTTAAAAAATATTATTAAAACGCATTATTATTAAAATTTTTAATTCAATGTTATTTTTATTATTATTATTTTTAAATCAGTAAATTACAGAAATGGTAATTTTGTGAAGAAATGTGCTTAAATATGATTAAAAAAAGTCACATTTGATTTTTCTTTTATTTGCTTCATTTGATTTTGGAGTGAACTATAACTCTGGCATTTCTTCTTGAAATACACCCTATGTGTCATTACGAAAATGTATTAAATTAAGTTGTTGATCACAATAATCAACTAAAATCCATCAGATGTCTCCAACTTTATTGATCTTTAATCATATTAAAGAAATATTTGCTAATACAGGCCAACATATCATATTCTAATTATATATTATAATATAATTCTAAAATTATACAAAAAATAAAATATTACTAAAATATATTATTAATAATTCTAAATTCAATGTTATTATAAAATATTATTATTATTTTAATTATTAAATTACAGCAATGGTAATTTTGTGAAGAAATGTTTTTAAATATCTTTTAAAAAATGTCACATTTGATTTTTCTTTTAGTTGTTTAATTTGATTTTGGAGTGAAATATAACTCAGACATTTCTTCTTAAGATAAACCATATGTCATATATTATAAAAAAATGTATGAAATTAAATTTTTGATCACAATAATTTATTAAAATCCATCAGATGTCTCTTGTGTTGCTTTAATCGTATTAAACTAATGTTTGCTAATACAGATCAACATCAATAGATGTTCAGAGGTTCAGTATGTTAATCAGCACTAGAGAATTCAACAAAATTGCTCCATGTCAGTACATCCCGTAATTACCAGGATTTGGCTGCTTTTGTGAATCCATGGTCAATATAAAGCTCTGACAGACGGACTGCAAAGCTCATGGAGGACAGAGGTCAAGAGCTCAATCAGTTTGACTGGCAAAGCCTTGACAAAGACCCTCTCCTGCAGCCGAGAAAGAGAAAAAGACAGGGCGCCCAGGCCTGAAGTCCATCAGTCAGGCAGCCAGTGAAGCACCTCTTCAATCAACCTCCATTTACCAGGCCAGATCAAGTTTTCTGCTCTGCCTCCATCCTCACAGCCTGACAACACAGCTGCCATTTATCCAGAACCACCAGACCACACAAACACAAGCACACACACAGGTTTCCATGTTTTATGGGGACATTCCATAGACATAATGATTTTTATATTGAACAAACTGCATATGATTTATAGCGTTGAGGTCAAAAGTTTACATCCCCCTTTTAGAATCTACAAAATGTTTATTTTACTAAAATAAGAGGGATTGTACAAAATGCATGTTATTGTTTATTTAGTACTGACCCGAATAAGATATTTACATAAGAAAATAATAGTTGAATTTATAAAAATAACCCTGTTCAAACGTTTTTGATTCTTATACTGTGTTGTTACCTGAATGATCCACAGCTGTGGTTTTTTGTTAATCTCTTTGTCTTGAACAGTTAAACTGTCTGCTGTTCTTTAGAAAAATCCTTCAGGTCCCACAAATTCTGTTTTTTTTTTTTTTTTTTTTTTTTTTTAGCATTTTTGTGCATTTGAACCCTTTCCAACGATGACTGTATGATTTAGAGATCCATCTTTCCACACTGAGGACAACTGAGGGACTCATATGCAACTATTACAGAAGGTTCAAACACTCACTGATGCTTCAGAAGGAAAAACGATGCATTAAGAGCCGGGGGTGAAAACTTTTGGAATTTGAAGATTGGGGTAAATTTTATTATTTTGTCTTCTGGGAAACATGCAAGTATCTTCTGTAGCCTCTGAAGGGCAGTACCAAATGAAAAAAATATGATATTCAGGTAAAATAAGAAAAAAATTACACATCTTCATTCCGTTCAAAAGTATTTACCCCCCGGCCTTATTCAGGTCAGTACTAAATATACAGTAACATGCATTTTGTATGATCCCTCTTATTTTGGTAAAATAATTAACATTTTTTTGTTTAGTGATAGTTGTTCACGAGTCTTTTGTTTGTCCTGAACAGTTAAACTGTCTGCTGTTCTTTAGAAAAATCCTTCAGGTCCCACAAATTCTGTTTTGTTTTGTTTTGTTTAGCATTTTTGTGCATTTGAACCCTTTCCAACGATGACTGTATGATTTAGAGATCCATCTTTTCACACTGAGGACAACTGAGGGACTCATATGCAACTATTACAGAAGGTTCAAACACTCACTGATGCTTCAGAAGGAAAAACGATGCATTAAGAGCCGGGGGTGAAAACTTTTGGAATTTGAAGATTGGGGTAAACTTAACTTATTTTGTTTTCTGGGAAACATGCATCTTCTGTAGCCTCTGAAAGGGCAGTACTAAATGAAAAAATATGATATTTAGGTAAAATAAGAAAAATTTACACATCCTCATTCCGTTCAAAAGTTTTCACCCCCGGCTCTTAATGCATGTTTTTTTTTCCTTCTAGAGCATCAGTGGGCGTTTGAACCTTAATAGTTGAATATGAGTCCCTCAGCTGTCCTCAGTATCAAAAGATGGATCTCAAAATCATACAGTCATTGTTGGAAAAGGTTCAAATACACAAAAATGCTGGAAAAACGAAAAATTGTGGGACCTTTAAGGATTTTTCTTTAGAACAGCAGGCAGCTTAACTGTTCAGGAAAAAACAAGGGACTCATGAACAACTATCACTAAACAAAAAAACAGTGCATGTAACAACACAGAATTAAGAATCAAGGGGGATGTAAACTTTTGAACCGGGTCATATTTGTAAGCATCTTTTATGTGAAATATCTCATTCAGGTCAGTACCAAATATACAATAACCTGCATTTTGTATGATCCCTTTATTTTGGTAAAATTATTAACATTTTGCAGATTCCAAAAGGGGGGTGTAACCATTTGACCTCAACTGTAAGCTTATCTCCTCATTGGGACCGAAAAATGTCCCCACAAAGTAAAAGGCTCATTGTAATGGCACCGTTGTATTGGTGCATGTGTTTGTTTTAAAATGAGATATGAAACAGACTGTGTTGCACACCTCCTGTGATGAAATCTCCATACATCCCATTAGCACGTCGACTGACACCAGGTCAGAGTCGAAGCGCCTCAGAACAGACTCTTTGAAGTGCGTTCAGCGCCGTATTCAACAAGCTACGTCGGCACAGACGCTGTGAAAAGGCCTTACACACGGGATAAAAACACACATTCACGCTGTTGTCTGGTCTTCGCTTCTGTCAGGAAAGTTTTGCCAACTCTACAAACTCTCTTCAAAGGCAGCTTGACAAAGGAAGCACAAACACACTCAAAGACACCTGAGTTCCACCCCCAGACAATGAATTCAGAGATTTCTCCTTCATTCCGGGGAAAAAAAAAAGGAGAGGTAGCGACATCAAATATTCATTTTGAGGGCATAAGAAACTGTAAATTATACATACTTCTTCTGTGTATTTAAAAATATGCCACGATATGATTAGCATTGATATTTGGGTACAAATGACAAGCGGGTCTCCGATTGGCAGTGGCGTCTGGGCCTGAGACTCTGTTCTTTTGGGTTCCCCCTCTAGCACATTGTCATTGGCGTGTCTCATTAATGTTTAAAGCCGAGCCGCTTTTAATTGTCAGGCTTCTGACAGGTTGATGGGAATGAGGTGGAAATTAACTTTCCGCTGCCATGCATAATGTAATTTGGGAGGCCGTCGCCGGTGCGCTGGAAGATTGAGACGGCCCTGGACGTCGGCGCTTGAAGTTATTATTTAAGCTTTATTTTAAGTCCTTGCAAACTGCAGATCTAGGTCGTGAGTGACAGGTAGATCTCAAAAGTGTCGTGATAAAGGTCTGCCTGAAACTTTTTGATTAGTACAGCGAGGCATGCATAAAAATGAATGAAATCAATAAAGAAACGCTATAATTTTTTATCAAAGTCTAATTAGAAACTTAATGAGACTTTTCCAAAGTAAAAGGCAAGCTCAAACCTGCAGTGCAGAAGTTATTTTATGTTCATGTGCAAGACTTTCGATTACTTCCGACAAATTGCAATAAACGCCAAAACTATTTGCCCTGCAAACCAGTGTTTATAAGTACGACAATACATTGCAATAATATAATAAGACATACCTGTTTGTTATATCACACAGCATAAAATGCTGTTTTGTACAGCTGAAAGTGACACTAGAAGCGAGAAAATAATTATTTTAATAATATTACTAGTACTACCACTACTTAATATAATAAATGCAAATGAAATAAAAGAAAACATTTATAATATTAGACAAAAAACAAAAAAGGCCAAATGTGCTGCACGGTGCTCTTTGGATATTTAGAGGTACATATCAAACTAAGAAGATGAAGTACTCCAAGGCACTCGTGACGTAAAAAGCCTTTAATTCAATGGGCTAAATCTTTTTTTAAAAAGTTAAAAGAATAGATCTACGCGTTTCGGCTGAATTAGCCTTCTTCAGGATACACATGTGTATCCTCCTTTACGTCACGAGTGCCTTGGAGTACTTCATCTTCTTATTTATAATATTATTTTAAATTTATGATTTTTACAAATATTTTTATGTTTTTTATGTATTTATAATATTGTAAATGTTCATTACTGCATTAGGTGGCGACAAATAACTGTCTTTATAAATGATTCATTCAAATGAGTCATTCAATTAAAGATTCATTCAAACACATTTGTTCATTCAGGAACAAAAAAAGTATGAGCGAGTCACTGACTACGTTTACATGGACACCAGTAATCTAATTAATGACCTTATTCTGAATAAGACAATAATATGATTAAGCTGTTTACATGAGTTGCTTTTAGAATATTCCTTTCATGTTGCCGTTTTACATGTTATAGTACATAGATCGATTAATGACACACATCATTAGATCAGTTCATCTTCGTTATAGACTTTTGGATGTTTCGGTTTTAATTTTACAAAAGCTTGAAGTGGCTCTGGACATATGCAACATTTTTTTTTAGAATGTGTGAGTTAAAATTTGCCGTGGTCGCATTTGTGCGAGTGCATGCTGTGCTGCTCCAAAGCGTCTGCTCCATACAGCGAGCGTTTCAGAGCCAGTCAGTTTTTAGGGGAAAAAAAAAACACACGCAAGTCGAAAGCCAGTTTAGTTTTACTTTTTTTTTTTTTTTTTTTTTTTCATTTTGAAAACCCTGTTATCTTTGCCGTTTACCTCACATTACGCTTTAGAGGCTTTCTTTTATTTATTTTTTATTAATTGATTTGATTGCTCAGTGTTTGCGTGCCCTGTAATAAATTGTTTAGTCGGCATATAACACAGCATGTGATGGAGTCCATGCCTCGTCTTATTAGTTTTTGTTAATAAATGATATAAGCTGGTTTTATTTTATTGTTGTTATGTTTAATTAAAAATAACAAATCCATCTTTTAAAAAATTGTTTTAATCTTAAAATTGATAGGTGTAGCCTATATATGTAAGCAAAACCAAGATCATGAATTCGATAGTAAAAGTGAAAAGCATCCTAAGACATTCAAATAGCGGAAATCCCGTTCACAAAATTACAATCACAAATAATACTAATGAAAAAGAACAGGTTGAATGTTAACTACGTTTCTATAAAACTATAAATTATGATAACAGACAAACCATTTATCAGCAATGAGCATTGATTAATCCCATGTTGTAGAAAAAAAATAATTTAAATAAAAATGAAACTAAAGCATAAGCACGTGCGACCAACTGAGAGCGTTATGCCGCGTTCCAGGCAACCCGTTACCCGTGTTTTTCCAAACTTCTACCCAGGAAAGTGCACTGGAAAGGCACTCAAACCCGTGAATTCCCACCCGTGAACTCGTACTAGATCGACGTACTCCCAGTTCTGAGTTCTGAGGTGACACAGCCCGCGAAACAACAATAAAGCCTCTTGGGTGCGGTGTTTATGCAAGTGGCACACGGTGGAAAAATAGAGTATAAGACAATATAACGTTGCAATCAAATTATTAATAATATAGCTAAAATTAATAAATACTTGGCGTGACTTGCCTGGAACGCTACAAAGTCCTGAGTCGTGGTTTGAAGACGTGATTTACGAGCTCAAAAACCTGCCTGGAACGCAGCATTAGTGTGTATCCTGTCACAAAATGTGGCGAAAAGTCCTACACAAGGGGAATAGTGTGATTAAGGTGTGTACATGTCTTCCATAATGCGACTAAAATAGGAATACTCCACCTGTCTTAATTCGATTTGTATTTACTCCGATTATGACTTTAGTCGGATTAAATTAATCAAAAATCTCAGTTTACATGGTTGCTTCTTAATCAGAGTATTGTCTTAATCGCGTTAAAATCGGAATATTGTTGTCCATGTAAACGTACTCATTGAGTCATTGAATCATTTACTCAAATGATTTGTTTGAAAACACTTCTTCACTGTTCCTCAGGAAGGCCAAGTCCACTTACTGAATTGATGCTAATGGTTCATTCTGCTGCTGACTTTATTCTCATACTTTTGACTTTATTCTCGTAGTATTTTGACTTTATTCTTGAAACATTTGTACTTTAGTCTTGTAACATTTCGACTTTACTCTCGAAACATTTCGGCTTTATTCTCGTAACATTTCGGCTTTATTCTCGTAACATTTCGGCTTTATTCTCGTAACATTTCGGCTTTATTCTCGAAACATTTCGGCTTTATTCTCGTAACATTTCGGCTTTATTCTCGTAACATTTCGGCTTTATTCTCGAAACATTTCGACTTTATTCTCGAAACATTTAGACTTTATTCTCGAAACATTTCGACTTTATTCTCGAAACATTTCGGCTTTATTCTCGAAACTTTTCGGCTTTATTCTCGAAACATTTCGACTTTATTCTCGAAACATTTCGACTTTTTTCTCGAAACATTTCGACTTTTTCTCGAAACATTTCGACTTTTTTCTCAAAACATTTCGACTTTTTTCTCGAAACATTTCGACTTTATTCTCGAAACATTTCGGCTTTATTCTCGAAACATTTCGAATTTGTTCTCAAAACTTTTCAACTTTGTTTGCGAAACATTTCGACTTTATTCTCCAAAACATTGACTTTATTCTGGAAACCGTTTGACTTTTTTCTCGAAACCTTTCCCTTTTTTTCTTGAAAACGTTTTTACTTTATTCTCGAAACATTTCGACTTTGTTCTCGAAACATTTCGCCTTTATTCTTGTAATATTTAGACTTTATTCTCGGAACATTTCAACTTTATACTCAAAATTTTAAATATTTTGACTTTATTCTCCTTCAACTTTATTTACGTTTCTTGTTTTCATGTTTTTAACGTGCCACTAAAATATCACATATAATGATTGATATCTAAAAGTTTTTCATATTTATTTTTTTTCACTAACATTCACTAACATCAACTATAAAACAGATTGCAAGTTTAACTGATTACCTGATGTCCATAGACATAGCCGCTATTTAATAAGTCTGCTAATATGTTCTCCGACAAGCAAAAGCATTTTTTATGGAAAATGTGATTTTTTAAGGAATCTTTGATGAATAGAAAGTTCATTTATTTAAAATAGAGGTCTTTACTGGCACATGTGACCAATTTAGCGTGTCCTTGCTGATTAATAATATACATTTTTTTAAGAAAAAAACACCTGACTCCTAAAAATACACACACAAGCTCTAAAAAAAAAAAGAGGCTTACAAGAAAACAGTTACATTTAACTCCAAAATCTAACTAGGTCAACAGAAGTAATATAACACCTGTGGGATAAAACCCTTCCTTCTCTACAGTTTCTCTATCAAAAGCAAGAACTGTTGGTTAAAGGTAACAGTAGTTATCTGGTCAAGGTGTAAGGGCGTGGAAAACAACCTTACAGTTTAAGATGTAAACTCCCACTGAGGGTCTCTCTCTCTGTCTCTCTCTCTGTGACGCGTTACCCTTCGTCTTGTTCATTTTAGCATCAAAGCCGTACCCCACATGCACGCCTGCGGCTCGCTCTGTCTTCCCCCTCCCCCCGCTGATGCTGTCTAACTCGTCTGCATTCTCCTGTTTATGAATGATTAATAGATGACAGATCTGTTTTATAGGCACATCATGGGCTGAGCTTTCAGTGTCACTTTTGACATCGATGCCACAGGGAGGAGAGTCAGCCCAGCTATCTTTCTCCCTCTCTCTCCCCCCCCCCCCCTCCCCTTCTTCTTTTTTTTTTCCACAGCTGTGTGACAGTTTAAAGATAAATCATTGAAAGCAATGTCGTTTGCTTCTCAAAACTACATCTCTCATGTCTGAAGACCCACCAGACAAAGTCGTGACAGAGGAACATGCCGTTTTAGATGCGACACGGGTCAGATTAGGGCATTTAAATCACGTTTTAAAGGAGTAATGCGTTCAAAAATTTTAATCCTGCCATTTTTTTCCATAAGAGACAGAAGGGGAGACTTTGAAGAGTCTTACTGCAGCTGTTTTACATTTAGTGACAAATCAGATCCACAAAACTCTAAAATTGGTTAATTTGACTCTTCTGAACACTTCTAAAGCTATATTATATGTTTGACATCATTATTCAGTCAGATTCATCAAAAATGTCCTCTAAATGCTTCTAAATTCATTTTATAGTCATATTATGAGGAAAAAAATCTCATTCATATTCAGATTTTGTCATTTACACATTCTCAGTCACTGAGAAAAAAAAAAAAAAACTTTTTTTCATAAAAGACCTAAGGAGAGTTTATATAATGTCCCTCAACCTTCTAAATTAATTAAAAAATTAAATACCCAAATAAATAAAAATATAGATAGATAGATAAATAAATAAAATAAATAGTTAATCTGACTCCTAAAATCATTGGTTTGACATCATGTAAATTCATAAAAACATATTTAAAAAATACTTAAAAGCTTAAAACATTAACAAAATGTTTTTTTTAAAAGTAAATTTAGTTATATTTTAAAAATATTTATTTATGCTGATATTTTATTGTGCTGACAATATCTATCTATCTAAACAATTAATTTAAGTCCATTTAATTGTGGTTTTACGGCCACAAAAAACGACCATAATCTTCACAAAAAGGTAAAAAAAAAAAAAAAAAAAAACGTATTTATTTACTTACTATTTATTTATTTAGTTAGCTAAAAATTCCTGTACGTCTTCAGCATACAATACATGCATTTTTTTTAACTAAAGGTTATGTAAAACTGCATTGTTGGGATTGACAGGTTTTAGGTAATTAGTGTAAAAAAAATATTAAAAATTCTCAGTATGTGAACATATTACATATTATGTTTTTATTTTTTATTTTAGATTTTTGTTTATATATTTATTTATTTTTATTTACTTCATTTTAAGTCCATTAACCGTGGTTTTATTCTTTAAAAAAATACATTTTAATGAAAAAATAATAATATAGCCATTTATTTATCTATTCCTTAAGTCCATTTAATTGTGGTTTTACTCTTACAGAAAATTACTATAATTTCCCCCAAAAAGATGACATTTTACTGAAAAAATATAATATAACCATTTATTTATTCATTCATTCATGCATGCATTCAAGTCCATTTAATTGTGGGTTTACTCTTACAAAAAGTTACCATAATTTCCAGAAAAAATATAACATTTTAATGAAACAAAATAATATAGCCATTTAGTTAGTTATTCATTCATTCAAGTCCATTTAATTGTGGTTTTACACTTACAGAAATTACAATAATTTCCACAAAAAAGATAACATTTTTATTAAAAACTATATATAGCCATTTATTTATCCATTCATTCATTCAAGTCCATTTAAATGTGGTTTTACTTTTACAAAATTAACCATAATTTCCACAAAAAAGATAACATTTTTATGAAAAAAAAGCCATTTATTCATTCATTCATTCATTCATTCCAGTCCATTTAAATGTGGTTTTACTTTTACAAAATTAACCATAATTTCCACTAAAAAGATAACATTTTTATGAAAAAAAATAATAATATAGCCATTTATTCATTCATTCATTCATTCATTCAAGTCCATTTAAATGTGGTTTTACTTTTTCAAAATTAACCATAATTTCCACAAAAAAGATAACATTTTAATGAAAAAATATAGCCATTTCATTCATTCATTCGTTCAAAGTCCATTTAAATGTGGTTTTACTCTTACAAAAATGCCATAATTTCCACAATAAAGATAACATTTTAATGAAAAAAAAAATAGCCATTTATTTATCCATTTATTTAAGTCCATTTAAACGTGGATTAACTCTTAGAAAAAAATTGCCATAATTTCCACAAAAAGATAACATTAATGAATAAAAATCATAATATAGCCATTCATTCATTCATTCAAGTCCATTTAAATGTGGATTTACTCTTACAAAAAATACCACAATTTCTACAAAAAAGATAACATTTAAATGAATAAAAACCATAATATAGCCATTCATTCATTCATTCATTTCTTCCTTTAAGTCCGTTTAATTTAACTCTTACAATGTATTTATTTATTTAGCTTCCTTTAAGTCTTTAACATAACCCATGCACCACAGTCTCATTAACTGCAGGTTGAGTAGAACTGCATGCTGGGATTGTAGTAAGCCAAAAAAAAATATTTCCGTCTTCCTCACATCTCACATAGCTGACATTAATTAATAATTACCAAGTGAAAGTAAAGGACAACGACAAAGCAATTAGACACAGTCGCTCTCGAACATCCAAAAGCAACGAAACAAGTGTTTTGATTGAAGGAGCTACATAAGCATGGCCGCATGTGACAGCACAGCCTTGATGTGTTCACATACCATAATGGCACCGAGTCGAACGGCACAGACGCTTCATTAGAGGGCCACCCTTCTGAACGTCTCCGAAAGTCACGGCAGTGAAGGGTGCATCATGTCTGCGAGATGTTTTTAATCTCTTTGTTTTTGAGATGAAGTGAATTTGGCAGACCAGGCTATCGGAACATTGCCTCTCTAAGTTGCAGTTAGGCTGTCGGGCCCCGCGGGACCGAGCCGTGGCACTGACAGATAATTGCTAATTGTTAGAGGCGCAACCTGGCACAATAACGGCTCCGCGCGCGACCCCTCTGACGTTCGCCGGCTAGTTTTCTTGCTTCCTCTCAGATACTAGGCCAGATTTGCGGAAGCCGCTTGTATCGTTTGTCCTTTCAAATGTTATTAAAACATGAGATCCTCGCTCCTGATATATTTTTAACTGCGTTAATGCATTTTTGGCTTGTCACCCGCTGACAGCGGCGCCATAGTCTGCGGTGGGCCACCAGGGAAATTTACATGCATTTGAATTTGCACTGCCAAGCCCTGCCATCTCCCCCTGACAGCCTATTTAGCTGGGTGATAAATTAATCTGGGTCTAGCTCACAGGGTGCTGCTCTCAGTCCAGAATCTTCTGTGGGAATCACCATGAACTCGAGCTGCTCAGCGCTTCAACTGATCGACAAGAAATAGACTGTTACATACAAACAACAAAAAAAGTACAAGAATAAGAGGAATTGTGTTCGTGTTGAAGCATCCTAAGGGATTCGGATGGAAAGACGTGACAGTCTGGAAATTCAACTGAGGGGAGCATATTGGGATATGGACACTTTTCTTACTTGGAATTTTTTTGTGTTTGCTTGTTTGGACTAAAATGCACTAAAACTCACCACAGACAAATTTTCCCAAAATAAATGTAGATCTATCTCTTTATATATATATATATATATATATATATATATATATATATATATATATATATATATACACACACACACACACACACACACACACACACACACACATATATATATACATATATATATTTAAACACATTTTCTCCAGCTAAGTAAATTATGATCTTAACCACAAAAAAAAACGTAAAGTAAAACATTAAAAAAAAAACATTTTACAACATTTTTTTTTCAAATCCTCAGTATGTTTTACATATTACATAAATCAATCATATGTTTTTATTTTTTATTTCAGATTTTTTTTTTTTTTTTACTTAGTTTTTAGTCCATTAATTGTGGTTTCATTCTTACAAAATATTACCATAATTTCTACAAAAAATTACATTTTAATAAAAAAAAAATATATATAGCCATTTATTTATTCCTTAAATCAAATTAATTGTGGTTTCTTACAGAAAATTAATAACCACAGCTAAGTAAATTTGTATATTTGAACACACATTTACCTCCTGCTTAGTGAATTAGTGAATTGCTTACCACAAAAAGCAGTCTTAAATAAAACGGGTATATTTGTAGCAATAGCCAAAAATACATTGTATGGGTCAAAATTAAACTTTTCTTTTATGCCAAATATCATAAGGATGTTAAGTAAAGCTCCTGTTCCATAAAGATATTTTGTAAATTTCCTACCATAAATATATCAAAACCTAATTTTTGATTAGTAATATGCATTGCTAGGAACTTCATTTGGATAACTTTAAAGGTGATTTTATCAATATTTAGATTTTTTTGCACCCTCAGATTCCAGATTTTATAGTTGTATCTCTGCTTATTGGAGATATTGTCCTATCCTAACAAACCATACATTAATGGAAAGCTTATTTATTTAGCTTGTGTAAATCTCAATTTTAAAAATTACCCTTATGACTGGTTTTATGGTCCAGGGTCACATATATTTTTTGTATATGCCATATTTAATTATGGTTACCCTTATAAAAATGACCATAATTTGACCAAAAAAGATAAAAAACACTTTTTTAAAATTTAATTTATTTAATTGTTCTTTCATTCATTCATTTTTCCATCAGTGGTTAATACTAAAATAAACAGTAATAAATTAATTAATAGCTACTGTTTACAATAAATATAGTAATACGTAGTATTGTGTAGTATTATTATTAAGTATAGTGTTAAAAACAAGACGTATCATTGTGGAAAACAAATATTTCTCAGCTTTTATTTACTTTTGAACAAAAAGTGGCATGTCCAAAATTATTCATACCCTTTGCAAACTGTCACAGTCTATGGAAAAATCCAAAGTTCTATACCATTCCAAATAGTCCAAGCTGTTCTAAAGCATCCTAATTGCCCTGATTCATTGGGAACAGCTGTTTTAATCAACTCAACAGGTGAAAAACAGAAGCTCTCTGCTGTTGGTTTGTGGACAGTCATGGCTAAGACAAAGGAGCTCACTGAGGACCTGCGGCTGCGCATTGTGGCTGCTCACAAGTCAGGAAAGGGCAATAAGACCATATCTAAATGTTTTGAAGTTCCAGTGGCTACAGTGCAAAGTATCAGGCCATCCTGATGAATCTGGGCTCTGCTGGTGGCAACATCTCAAGGCAGACAGTCCAACGGACACTGCACACCACTGGGTTCCACGGACACAGACCAAGATAAGGTACCACTTCTCCAGATAAGGCACACAAAACACCTTTGCAAATGCTCATGTGGACAAAGAAGCAGACTTCTGGTCTTCTGTTTTATGGTCAGATGAAACAAAAATTGAATTGTTTGGCCACACTGATGTAGCCTTCATTTGGTGTAAAAAAAAGGAGAAGTCTTCAACCCTAAGAACACCATCCCCACTGTCAAACATGGTGGTGGGAACCTAATGTTTTGGGGGTGTTTTTCAGCCGGTGGACCAGGGAACCTAATCACAGTGAACAGCACCATGAAAAAGGAGCAATACATCGAAATTCTCAACAACAACATCAGGCAGTCTGCAGAGAAACTTGGCCTTGGGTACCAGTGGACATTTCAGCACGACAACGACCCAAAACACACAGCAAAAGTAATGAAGAAATGGTTAGCAGACAAAAACATTAACGTTTTGCAGTGGCCCAGCCAGAGTCCTGACTTAAATCCAATTGAGAATCTGTGGAGGGAGCTAAAGATCAGGGTGATGGACCTGAAAGAGTTGGAGCTCATCGCTAAAGATGAATGGGCAAAAATACCAGTGGAGACATGCAAAAAGCTGGTCAGCAATTATAAGAAGATTGCTGTAATAGCCAATAAAGGCTTTTCTATTGATTATTGAGAAGGGTATGAATAATCTTGGACATGCCACTTTTTGTTCAAATGTAAATAAAAGAGGAGTAATAATTTTTTCCACAATGATGATGCCTCTTGCTGGTTGAATAAAAGTAACTTTAAGTAAAAATTTGCCAAGGGTATGAATAATTTCTGGCTTGTATATATATATATATATATATATTTTTTTTTTTTTTTTTTTTTTTAAACAGGGTTTAAAACTAAATTGCCACTGTTTATATTATAAATATAATGTATTTTCCCCTCCAGAAAATATGGCATACTTTTTGTAAGCATTTCTGAATTGTCTTTTTAATGGGCGGATATAAAAGAAAAAGCAATCAATAATGCATTAATATTAATAATTAAAGAAAATCATTCAACTCATGTAAACCTTTGCTTGTTTTGTACCTGGGAAAAAAATGTGGCTCCACATCAACATCCGGTAAGTGTCACTCGGAAAGTGCGTCTCCGTTGGGCTTTGGGGTTTCAGAGGTTAAACTAGATTGACGCTGACAGTTTTCAACACCGTATACGTTCCCACGACCCAATCAGAGAAAACTGACACTTTTTGCCAGAGATCAGATGGCACAGTCTGTCTAGAGATACATACAGACACAGATAACATCAAATTGTGGTTAAAAAGAGATGGACAATGGACAGTGTTGAACTGAGTGGTTCCAGAGGGACCCGGTGACCCCAAAAGCAGACTGAGGTCAGAGGTGAAAAACGCGAGAAAGTGACCTCCAAGGTCAGTCGCGTACCTTACGCAGCAAATTTAAAACAGACCTCAATGCCGAGACGCAACCTGAGATGGTTATCCAGTCAGCGGCGGCACCTCAGTCGAGTTTAGGAGAGAAATATCTCTCTTTCTGACCGGTGTTGGGGTGCGCAGATGCGTTTTGTGAGGTTAACCAAACACAGACTCACCGTTGCGTTTTTCAGAGCTTGTCAGTCATGCGGAAGCCGCGCAACGGCAAGTTCTTCTTCCATAAATGTCGGCGAGATGCCGGATAGACAGCAACCCTCATGAGAGGCAGCATTTCATCTTTCCTGGAGTTAAAGTACAATTTGGTTTGGCTGGCAGCGAGCGTGTGCGGGGGGGAGCCACTCTTGCCGGGGCCGTTTAACACTCCACTGCCCTGGTGAGAAAGACAAGCACATGAAAAGAAATCAATTAGAAGTAACAAGCAAGGCCTTAAACACGGAGTCCTCCGCACAGGCCAGTGAAGAGGAAAAGCAGAGCGAACCCGAGCTTCATCTTTTTCTCTGAGAGAAACAAAAACTGCTCGTGTTGCTTTACGCTCAGCTTCTCTCCACTGCACACATGCCCTATTTTCAGCATATTTTTTTTTTTTTTTACCTTGCTGCTAAATTTGTGGCTATAGTACAACTATGCAATGCTCAGCAACATGTCCTGAGAGAACTTATGTGTTCATTATGTTTCTATTAATATAAACCATAAATATGGCGCTGTAGCAAATTAATCTCAATATTATGTTCATTAACTTAAGTTTTGCAGTATTTTAGTTCAACTTAATAGTTATGCAGTGTGACATATCCGTGAATTTATCTGTTGGTTTTTGAAAATGCTAATTTATTTGGACTGGGAGTTTTAATGTTGGCAGGACTGTGTTGGTCAGCAGCTCAAGCATTTGATAGGTTATGAGGAAGCACTAAATTTAAGGATTCAATTTAGCATCACAATGCGCACTAGCTTACTTTAAACTTTTGCATGCATTTAAATTTTTTTTTTTATTATTCAAATGTATTTACTGTTACACGATCCTTGCATGCAAATGCATTTCAAAATGCATTCAAATTTGATTTTGCATGCTTTTTCTTTGACTTTAAAGATTAAAGTATGATTTTGAGATCCATTTTTTTCAGACTTAGGGACTCATATGCAACTATTACAGAAGGTTCAAATGCTCACTGGTGCTTCAGAAGGAATCACAATGCCTTAAGAGCTGGGGTTGTGAGACTTTTTTAGAATTTAAAGATCAGGTTAAATTTAACGTATTTTGACTATTTAACTATCTTCTGTCGCCTCTGAATGCCAGTACTAAATGAATTATGTTCATTAACTTCAGTTTTGCAGTGTTTTAGTTCAACTTAATAGTTATGCAGTGTGACATATATGTTAAAAAATGCATTTATCTGTTTTAGACTCTCAAATGATATGAGGCCAAAAAGTGCATGTAAAATGTGACCCTGGACTATAGATACAGCATATGAAAGCTGAATAAATAAGTTTTTCATTTATGTATGGTTTGTTATGATAGGACAATATTTGGCTGAGATACAACTATTTGAAAATCTGGAATCTGGGGGTGCAAAAAAAAAAAAAATCGAAATATTGAGAAAATTGCCTTTAAAGTTGTCCAAATGAGCCAAAATTAAGTTTTAAAATATTTATAGAATTTATAGAAATTGACAAAATATCTAATAATCGATCATTTGACCCATGCAATGTATTGTTGGCTATTGCTACAAATATACCCATGCTTACGTTTTTTTTTATTTATTTTTTTGGTCCAGGGTCACAAATAACTACACAAAAAAATAATATAACATTTTTAGACACTGCTGTGAGAGTTGTGTTACTTTAATCTTGTTTAATATTCTGTTTAACGTAGAAAAACTTTAAATTATGATTTAAAAAATACAGTAAAAACAGTAATATTTTGAAATATTATTACAATTTCAAATAACTCATTTCTATTTTAATATATTTTAAAATATAATTTATTCCTGTGATGCAAAGCTGACTTTTCAGCATCATTACTCTAGTCTTCAGTGTCACATGATCCTTCAGAAATCATCTAACAGGCTGATTTGATACTTAAGAAACATTTATTATTATTATCATCAATGTTGCAAAAAGTTATGGCGCTTCATATGTTTGTGAAATTTTTGAGAAATATTTTTCAGGATTCTTTGATGAATAAAAAGTTCAAAAGATCAGCATTTATTTAAAAATAGAAATATTTTGAAACATTGCAAACATCTTACAAGATTAGTTCACTTCCAGAACACCAATATACAGATAATTCTTAACCCCTTGTCATCCAAGATGTTCTTCAGTCAATAAGAAATGATGTATTTTGAGGAAAGCATAAGGATTTCTCTCCATATAGTGGACTTCTATGGTGCCTACGAGTTTGAACTTCCAAAATGCTGTTTAAATGCAGCTTCAAGGGGCTCTAAATGATCCCAGATGAGGAAGAAGGGTCTAGCAAAACGATTTGTCATTTTCTGAGAAAAAAAAAAAAAAAGACAATTTAGGTTAGGGTATGTCAAAAAAACTCCCATCATTTTCTTCTCCAACTTCAAAATCACCTTACATCGCTGTTTTAGCTTTTTTTTTTTTTTTTTTTGTACAGGGTGTTTGATCTTCTTTGCACTTTCACTTTGTAAACACTGCAGCGATGTAGGGCGATTTTGAAGCTGGAGGAGAAAAAGAGATGGGAATTTTTCGACATACCCTAACTGTCTTGAACCGGAATACACAGAGTTCAGACAGAGCTAGACAAGACAAGCATTTGAGGTTAAAAAGTATATAAATTGTCAATTTGTTTAGAAAATGACCGATTGTTTCACTAGGTAAGACTCTTCTTCCTCGGCTGGGATCATTTAAATCCCTTTGAAGCTGCATTTAAACTACATTTTGGAAGTTCAAACTCCTGAGCACCATAGAAGTCCACTATATGGAGAGATTTCCTCAAGAAACAATTTCTTTACGACGAAGAAAGAAAGACATGAACATCTTGGATGACAAGGGGTGTTCTGGAAGTGAACCTCTTTAAAAGATGATGACAAAGCACAAAGCAGGTCCCAGGACAACTAAATGTAGAGAATTTAGACAATAATGTCCTTCCAACACAGGTCACTACATTGACTCCTATAGTATATACGATTTGTCAGCATACAGTGCAGTTAACCGCAGGACATATAGAGCCCACTGCATCTGTCTTTGCAGTTCCCAAAGTAATCGGTGTTGTTTGACACGGGTCACTTCCCCTCTAACACACGTGTAGTGCATAATTGCGTATTAATTAAGCTGGACTCGGGGCCAGCTCTCACAGGGCACATCACAGCGAGTCCGTCCCCTCTCTCAGGGTCTGACAGATCCCCAGACACTTGTTGAGGAGGAGCAGAGGTTTTGAACCAGCTGTCCTGGACAGAGTCCCGTCGGACGCATCACCCCCACAGCGACTAAAGGACACAGTCTCCTCAGGAATGAGAGACTGAGATAATATAGCAATCCGGAATGCAGCGGCAATAATATTGCAAGGTGAAAGGGAAGCATTTTGTAATTGTAGCAGTGAGGAGGCGGAGCCTGAGTGATGATGTTAGAATCAGAAACCAGTGGTTTTTGAAAATGCAAATTTATCTGGACTGGAAGTTTTAATGTTGGCAGGATTTTGTTGGTCAGCAGCTCAAGCATTTGATAGGTTATGAGGAAGCACTAAATTTGGGGATTCGATTTAGCATTTATTTAGCATCGCAATGCACACTAGCTCATTCAAAATGCATGCAATTTTAATTTTCGTTTAATTTAAATGTATTTAGTGTTACACGTTCCTTGAATGCAAATGCGTTAAAAATGCAAATCTGGTTTTGCATGCTTTAAAGTAAGAATAAAGTATGATTTTGAGATCCATCTTTTCAGACTGAGGACAACTTAGGGACCTATATGCAACTATTACAGAATGCTCACTGATGCTCCAGAATGAATCACAATGCCTTAATGCCTTACATTTTGGGGGTAAATTTAACTTATTTTGTCTTCTGGGAAACATGTAACTATCTTCTGTAGCCTCTGAATGGCTGTACTAAATGAAAAAAAAAAAAAATATGATTTTTAGTTTAAAATAAGAAAAATGTACACATCTCCCCTATGTTCAAAAGTTTTCACCCCCTGGTTCTTAATGCATGTTTTTTTCCTTCTGGAGCATCAGTGAGTGTTTGAACCCTCTGTAATAGTTGCATATGAGTCCCTCAGTTGTCCACAGTGTGAAAAGATGGATCTCAAAATCATGCAGTCATTGTTGGAAAGGGTTCAAATACACAAAGAATGCTGGAAAACCAAATTATTGTGGGACCTGAGGGATTTATCTAAAGAACAGCAGGCAGTTTAACTGTTCAGGACAAAGAAGGGACTCATGAACAACTTTCACTAAACAAAACAAAACAAAACACAGCTGTGGATCATTCAGGTAAAAACACAGTATTAAGAATATGGTCATTTTTATAAATTCAACTAGTATTAAGCTGTCTATATGTAAACATCTTTTATGTGAAATATCTTATTCAGTTCAGTACTAAACAAACAATAACATGCATTTTGTATGATCCCTCTTAATTTGGTAAAATAATGAACATTTTGCAGATTCTGAAAGGGGGTGTAAACTTTTGACCTCAGCTGTAGACAAATTAAACTCGTTCAATTCAAGTTTTTATTCTTGTTCAAAAAGCCCACTTTGCAAATTCAAAATAATCCAAATGGATAAGATTAAGTCCCGCCTGACATCTCCCCTCCATGGAATATTCCTTTCAATCTGAAATAATAAAAGTAGGTGTTATAGACTTTAATGTGTTTACAATTAATTGCAATGCTTTATGAATTTAATAACCCTGCACAATTAAATTTAAAAACACAATGTTCCCAAACGTAAGACAAAAGAAATGCAATTACAGTGCACGGCAGCTCACAGCCTGACTAGCAACATGAAAAACCCTTTTGCTCCATCTTCAAGAATAAAAAACAAGACAAAAGGGGAAAAAAAGATAGGGGGGAGAGAGAAAGAGGGAAGCGTCAGTCTAGTTCATTTGATGCAGTGATGCAGTCTCAAGTGCATGTGTGCCCTTAGGGCTGGGACCAGGGCGAGTGGAGCTGAACCCCAGAGGCTGATCTCGGATCTCCCTCCTGCACTGTCCACAACAGCTGCCGCACCATTAGCCTCTCCTCCTCTGGAGCTCATTACAACTGATCAATACAGGCCACTGCGCTTATGCTCAGCCTCCTGCCCGTCCTCTAGCCAGCAGAAATTCTCTCTTTCTTGCAGCTTTTTCTTCCCTGCCCTAGACCAAAACATGGCACTTTCACTATCCATCTTTATTTGTCTTTCCCAGCTCACACTGTCGCTCACGTTCTCCTCCAGTTCCTGGCTGATTCTAAAAACAAACCTTTTCTCCATTCACAGTCATTTCTCATCTTTTTTTTCTGCAGACAGACAGTCTGACAGGCAGACAGAAGGACAAACGAATGGATAGAATGACAGAATCCACAGATGAACAGATAGATACTCATCTAGTTTAATTCTCAACTCATCTACTTTTTCAGTGCTTTTCTGCTCTTTTTGCAGTGACTGTAAAATTCAAGATGGGAAAAAAAAATAGATGAATGGAAGCTCACTGGCTTTGAATACATTCACACACTCTCGCTCTCTCTCTTCATGCATTAGACTATCTCTAGAGAGGAGGAGAGAGATGAAATTATAAAGATATGCATGATGTGGACAGAATGCAAAATGTCCATTTGTCATTGTGGATAATATAATCAATCTGAGTGATATTTCCTCCTCTTAAAAGCGTAATGATATGGATTTAATACTTAGATATTAAGTATACTTGCCTGTAAATAATGAAGCAGCAGTGAATAAAAGCTCTTGTCACTTTCAATAAGGTGCACAGCAATTTGATCACAAACGCTGATAGATTGCGCCATCACATCACACGCATACACACAAAAATATATGTTGATGTGGGCTCATATGAGACCGGTATTATTATGTTCTCCCTATAGACTGTTAGACACACTCAGAAATGCTCAGGCAGATAGAAAGAACGAATAAACAACAGACAGACTGACTGAATGACAGACAGAATGATTGAACAACAGATAGATAAGATAGACAGACAGACAGACAGACAGACGAACAGAACGACAGACAGTATGACTGAATGACATAAAACGATTAAATTACAGAAAAATTAAATGACAGACAGGACGATTGTACAACAGACAGACTGATTAAACAACAGACAGAATGACTGGATGACAGACAGAACAACTGAATGACTAACAAACAGAATGATTGAACAACAGAACAACTAATCAACAGACAGAATGACTGAACGACAGATAGAATGACTGAATGAGAGACAGAACAACTGAACAACAGACATAATGACTGAATGACACAATGACTGAATGACAGACAGAATGATTGAACAACAAGCAGACAGACGAACAGAATGATACACAGTATGCCTGAACGCCATAAAACGATTGAATGACAGAACAATTAAGTGACAGACAGACAGGATGATTGTACAACAGACAGACTGATTGAACAACAGACAGAACAACTAAACGACTGAAGGAATCACTGACAAACAATGATTGAACAACAGAACAACTGACCAACAGACAGAATGATTGAATGACATACAGAATGATTGACCGACAGATAGAATGATTGAGCAACAGACGGAATGACTGAATGACAGACAGAATGAGTTTAGGACAGACAGAACAACTGACAGAATGATTGAACAACAAACATAATGATTGAACACCAGACGGAATGACTGAACGACAGATGGAACAACTGACTGACAGACAGAACAACTGAACAGACAGAATGATTGAACGGCACAATGACTGAATGCCAGACAGAATGACTGAATGATTAACAGAATAAATGGCAGACAGAATGACTGAATGACAGACAAAAAGACTGAACAACAGACAGAACAACTGACCGACAGACAGAATAATTGAACAACATACAAATTGACTGAATGACAGAATGATTGAACGACAGACAGAACAACTGATTGACAGAATGATTGGACATACAGAATGACTGAACGACAGACAAAAAGAAAGACAGACAGAATGATTGAATAACAAATTAAATAACTGAATGACAGATAGAACACCTGAATGACAGATCGAAAGACTAAACGACAGATAGAAAGACTGAATGACAGACAGAACGACTGAATGACAGACAGAACGACAGACAGAATGACTGAACAACAGAATGTCAGACAGAATGATTGAACGACAGACATAAAAACAGAATGACAGACAGAGAACGACTAAACAACAGACATTGAAAGACGGACAGAATGATTCAATAAAAGACAATGATTGAACAACAGAGAGAACGATTGAATGACAGCCAAAATGACTGAATGACAGACAGAATGATTGAATAACAGACAGAAATGACTTTAGGACAGACAAAATGACCGAATGATTGAATGACAGACAGAATGACTAAATAACAGACAGAACAACTGAATGACAGAACGATTTAACGACAGACAAAATGACTGAATGACAGATAGAATGATTGAACAACAGACAGAATGAATGAACGACAGACAAAATGACTGAATGACAGACAGAACGATTGAATGACAGACAGAATGATTGAATGACAGACAGAATGACAGACAGACAGAAGGACTGAATGATACATGGACAGATAAAATGAGGAAAAGAAAGACAGAAAATGACTGAACAATAGAGAATGACTGAATAACAAAGACAAAACAACAGACAGACAAACAGAGCAATAGGTAGATCGATAAATGTACTTGTAGTGCAATACTACTTAGAAGTGTATGAATGGTTTGTCAGTCACAGTACTGAACTCAAACATATTCAGGTTGTTGAGGTCAAAACACATAATTTGCGCCTCATGACCGGGTCAATCAGTGATGAGTTTTGAGAGCTGAATTCATTTCAAATCATCCCCTCGTTCTCTCACCTAGAAAGACTGAATGACAGACAGAACGACTGAATGACAGACAGAACGACAGAATGTCAGACAGAATCATTGAACGACAGACAAAATGACTGAATGATTGAAAGACGGACAGAATGATTCAATAAAAGACAATGACTGAACAACAGAGAGAACGATTGAACGACAGCCAAAATGACTGAATGACAGACAGAATGATTGAATAACAGACAGAACAACTGAATGACAGAACGGTTTAACGACAGACAAAATGACTGAATGACAGATAGAATGATTGAATAACAGACAGAACAACTGAATGACAGAACGATTTAACGACAGACAAAATGACTGAATGACAGACAGAATGATTGAATAACAGACAGAACAACTGAATGACAGAACGATTTAACGACAGACAAAATGACTGAATGACAGATAGAATGATTGAACAACAGACAGAATGAATGAACGACAGACAAAATGACTGAATGACAGACAGAACGACAGACAGAATGACTGAACAACAGAATGTCAGACAGAATGATTGAACGACAGACATAAAAACAGAATGACAGACAGAGAACGACTAAACAACAGACAGAAAGACAGACAGAATGACTAAACGACAGACAGAATGATTGAATGACAAAAAGAAAAACTGAACGACAGCTAAAATGACTGAATGACAGACAGAATGATTGAACGACAGACAAAATGACTGAATGATTGAAAGACGGACAGAACGATTCAATAAAAGACAATGATTGAACAACAGAGAGAACGATTGAACGACAGCCAAAATGACTGAATGACAGACAGAATGATTGAATAACAGACATAAATGACTTTAGGACAGACAAAATGACCGAATGATTGAATGACAGACAGAATAACTGAATAACAGACAGAACAACTGAATGACAGAACGATTTAACGACAGACAAAATGACTGAATGACAGACAGAATGATTGAATAACAGACATAAATGACTTTAGGACAGACAAAATGACCGAATGATTGAATGACAGACAGAATAACTGAATAACAGACAGAACAACTGAATGACAGAACGATTTAACGACAGACAAAATGACTGAATGACAGACAGAATGATTGAATGACAGACAAAATGACAGACATACAGAAGGACTGAATGATACATGGACAGATAGAATGAGGAAAAGAAAGACAGAAAATGACTGAACAATAGAGAATGACTGAATAACAAAGACAAAACAACAGACAGACAAACAGAGCAATAGGTAGATCGATAAATGTACTTGTAGTGCAATACTCACTACAAACGGGATTCTTAGAAGTGTATGAATGGTTTGTCAGTCACAGTACTGAACTCAAACATATTCAGGTTGTTGAGGTCAAAACATATAATTTGCGCCTCATGACCGGGTCAATCAGTGATGAGTTTTGAGAGCTGAATTCATTTCAAATCATCCCCTCGTTCTCTCACCTCACTGACCTATCGAGAGCTGGATTCTGACCGATGCCACGCTCACACGCCGGGGAAGTCAAATCGTTATGATCCTGCTAGTTAAATGCACAGATTCGGATACGAGCGGGAACCGGCGTCGATGATGAGAGCATCCCATTCTTAAAGGGGAAGCCTTTTAATCTCAGCAGAACAAAACGAAGAGCAAAGCGCTTCTCCGTTTATTTGCTTTTAAATTGGGGCTTTGAGGGAATTACAGAAAACTAAAAAAGAGAGAGGGAGAGCGAGAGAGAGAGAAAGGGTGGAAAAAAATGACCTGCTGGCGTGTGAGTTTGTTGCTGGAAGGTAAGTCCTGCTTATATTGAAGCAAAGTTCTGAAAATAAGCAAAGAACAGATTTATTGATTTTTGGTAGAGTCTGGGTGTTGAAGAGGGAAAGAATAAAGAACTGCTCTTTGCCCGATATGTCCAAATGACGTCCCATGGGAGACGCTTAATGGTGGGGGAGGGGAGGGGGGGCAGGTGCCTTGCCTGTCTCTTGGATAGAACTGCCCTGAGGCTAGGGCTAATGGTATTGGCTGAGCCTGCTATAAGAAGCTCACTTCTAATGGCCAACTTTGTGTGTGCCAGAAGACAGACAGATATCGATTGGTCCAAATGCCCTTGAGTTGGCAACATCTAAAATGAAAATCCACCACGCAAGCAGAAAGTTTCTGCAAGTTATGTTTCAGGAATGCAATGTGAAAAGAGGGGCTTGTGGAAATGGGTGGAGGGGGTAACTAAAAAAAAATCATATAGCCCATATAATGTATGCTACAACCCCGCTTTTTCATGCTGCCTCCTTTTTGTTTCAGGAAAGAGGGAGCATTATCATGCGAGAGGAAGAGGGAATTTCCATGTTTCACATCTTAAGCCAGACTGGATTTTTCTCTCTCAGTCCTTAAACATGCTTTGCTGTCTAAAGCTGTCTTAGTTGTTAATTGTGCAATTAAAGTATATGACAGCATCATGGGTTTATGTCAGCATCTTCGCTGTAATGAAGAAATTGATAAAAATGTGGAGATTAAATACGATTTTTGAATTTTCACAAAAATTGTCTTGATAATAGTCTTCATTTAATCACTAAATGCTGAGAAAGACAATACATCTTGACTTGTACAAATAAATAAATATTTTTTAAAAATAGGGGTCAGTGAGTTTTTATTATTTTGTTTTTTGAAAGAAATGAATAATTTTATTTAGCATGGACACATTAAATTAATCAAAAGTGACATTAAATACATTTATAATGTAACGAAATATTTATATTTTTAAATAAATGCTGTTCTTTTGAACTTTCTATTCCTCAAACAATCCTGATAAAATCTACAAAAATGTTTTAAATAGTTTTCAACATAAATAATAATTTTGCAATGATAACAAATGTTTCTTGAGCTGAAAATGAGCATATTAGAATTATTTTTGAAAGATCATGTGACACTGAAAATTCATTTTTGCAATTACAGAAATAAATTACAATTTAAAATTTATTAATATAGAAATCAGTTATTTTATATTGTAATAATATTTCACAATTTTTACAGTATTTTTGACTGAATAAATTTATATTTCAAATAAATGCTGTTCTTTTGAACTTTATATTCATCAAAACATCCTGATATATATTCCCATAAAAGTAAGCAACATTTTTTAAAATATATTAATATAGCAATCTGTTATTTTAAATTGCAATAATATTATCAAATTTTAACTGTATTTTTGAACAAATAAATGCAGTCTTAGTGAGCACAAGAACAATAAACAATCTTAGCACCACCAAACTTTTGAACCGTGTATATAAAGTGAACTTTGAACTATTTGTATTATAAATTAACAGTTTTAATAACATTAATGTGGACCTCAACATTTAAAACAAACCTCAGTAACATTGACAATCTACAAACAAGTAAAATGTGCCTGAATATGACAACCAATTAAGTGACAACAAAAATAGCATTAACAAAGTCAAAAACAATAACATTCTAGTCAGTTAGACCTACAATATTCCTCCAAATGTCGTTTAAACTCAGTAGATTCAATGCAATTCAAACTCAAAAAATGTCCTGTATATTCAATATGTTCAGACATGCATCCATTATTTTTTATAGTGTATGTCTCAAGATGGTATTAAAACTGCATTAGAGTGTGTAAAGCACCAGTCACACCCAATTTACAAGACGTACTGTCCCTTTAAATATTTCAATGAGAGTCAAACACCTGCTCTGAAGTGATAATTAGTGTCAGGTACAAAGCAGCCGCAACACATTCACTTTCCCTGCAAACACACATAAGAGCCACGCATCTGTAAGTGACCTTCCCTAGTTACCCTCATTAAATCAAACCCTCATCCCGCGGCCAGCTAAAACCGCACCGATTCGCAATACAACGTTTTAAATGGTGGATTTGAGGGCAGGATTTCACTTTCCATAAATTACGCAAACACCACAGGGCCGCACAGAGCTGAACGGCGCTAATCAAGCGTTCGGGTTCGGGCAGAAACACAGATTAGGTGGAACCGACTCAAAGTCCCAAACCAATCAGAAAGCATTCAGAGACTGGGAAAAAATGAAATCAAAACAGCTCCAAAACGTAAGTAAACACTTACCAAAAAGAAGGAAAAAAAGCGGAAAAAGCAGAAATGTGACAGCGTGGCAAACAATAGATATATTCACCCAAAGCCAGACAAAGACATCCGTCCCAGTGTGAGTTCAACATCAATCCCACAGCAGCTGCAAGAAGGATTTTGTGTCCATTATTGAGTGCCAGTGAAAAGCTATTTCATTTGATGCATGTGGGTATGACTTTGTAACTCATAAAGAAGAAAAATTACACTAACACTTTTTCCTTTCCCCCTCATTCGGGAATTACTGGGGTGAAAACTTCCGTTTCACAGTGCACGGATAGCTATAACTCATAAAGTTTCTGTGTCTCAGTGCCTTTGTCCTTACTGGGGTCAAGAGGTAACTGGATAGAGCATTGCCCACAAAAAGCATACAGTTAGGTGTTTTGTAACTTTTTTGCACAAAGAACTATATGTCTGCACTTAAAAAAGTAGGTTTGTCTCAAGTATTTTGACTGCTATACATGTCAAAAAATGATCAACATTTATATATTTGTAAGAAACTACTGCATTTTTGACAGTCTTTACCATTAAAACAGTACAATTTTACATTATGTGGTTGTGTCCGTTTTATAAAAGCTACTAAATGTGGAGTTTGCAACAATAGCTATATTTCCATTACCCTTTAAATTGCGCAAATTGAAATTGTGAACTAAAAATAATGAAAACGCGTCTATTGCACAAAAACTCCCATATATCGCAAAAAACTTTTTAAACTCGCATGAGGTGTTTTTTTTTTTTGCCAATTTGAAAAAGGAATATTTCGCAAAACAGCAATGGAAACGTTTTTTCGCATATTAAATATAGCCAAAATCCTACAAAAATCCATTGCCATGACTTATCACGAGCAGTGTTGGGAGTAACGCATTACAAAAGTAATATGTTACAGTAGTTTATTACTTTTCGCTGTAACGCGGTAATATAACGCATTACTAATACAATTTGGGTAATAATATTACTCGTTACAATCTCAGTAACGCAAGTTACATCAACATATTTTAACTCAACATTAATTTGTGAATTAAAAAAGTCCACAAGTAAAATATTTTGTCTTCCTGTTGCTGGAATTCGATGGTTGAGATGACTGCAGAGACGGATTCTACATTTATGAGATGGACGCACTCCCGTTATGGAGAAACAGCACGAGTAACTCGGACTCCTAGAAACATCTAGACTGGTGCCAGTAACACTAAACTAATGATGAGAGCTGCGGAGTCGGAGAAGAGAAAAAAAAATAAGCTAAAAATGACTAAATCTGTTTTTATTAAATCATAGTCCGCATATAAAATGGATGAATACGCGAAATATATCTGATTTTCAAAACGAAAAGACTGAGTGACATATGCTGCTGAGTTTGGTTCACTTTTGTGTGGAGTGGCGCTCTTTGAAAGTTCACGGAAAGGAAACCAAGATGACAGAAATAAAAGTAAACACACTGCAGTTATAAATGATCTGTATGACCAAAAATGACGGAGTTATTCCGCTATTCGATTGCCCCGGCGCCTCACGCACACACAGCGTTGCAAAAGTTGCAGTCTGTTAATTATAAGAATAAAATACAGTCACTGGTCAAATGAAATAGTGCGTACTGCATAGTATCCGTGCCGTCAGCCTGAGCTCGAGCCAAACACATATTTGCTCATGTGAGGAGGATGTTTTATAAGCGCGTTAAGTACAAATCCTGGTTTACATAATAGTTTAGCATTCAAATACATCACGAATATGGACACATTTAATTGGATTGATGCAGAATGAGAGAGGTAGGCTGCACGAGAACAACACCGTTTGTTTTTAGTTTCGCTTTTACCCTCATTCGTTTTGGCTTGTTTAGCAACTTGTATTCTTCATTCTTGGTTGTTCTGAAAACCATTTAAAATAGCAGTGTTGGGCAGTAGCGTCGCTACAAGTAGTGACGCTACTAGCTTAACTACATTTCTCAGTAGCGTGGTGGTAGCGTCGCTGTTTTCTGAATCAAATAGCTTTTCAGTAGCTAAGCTATTATTTTGATCAAGTAACGCGGTAGCGTCAACAAAAGCTACAAGCTATATATTGTTCTATACTTTAAGCTCAAATCGGAAATATAACTGCTACGGATCACTGATCCTGGGTCAGTAAGCGACGCCACCGCCACTAAACCTCGTGATGCCATTGGCTCATTAAACTGTCAGTCAAACCGTATTATTCCTCCCGCCTCTCTCGTGAATGAAGTGCGGTACGCAGTTTGAAGCATCTCAGCGTGTTTGCAGACTTGAGGTACATAAAGAAGTGTTGATTGAAAGTACATTAATAAAGGCTAATGTTCTTTTTTTTTTTTGCATTCGAAGATATGAGAAAAGTGTGTCTTAGTCTAGCACTGGTTGTCGAGACTTTTGTTGTCGATATTTTAGCTAAATGTCAGAAAAAAACTGAGCGCCCACATAGCAACAGAAAACTGTATAATCTGCAATGCTAGTGATGGGCCATGGGCGCCTTGATTTTAGTATTTGAAGCAGGCTAGTGCTCTGGGAAGATCTCAAACTCAGAAGTACAAGATGGGCAGAGAGTGGGTGTCAAATTCATGGCGAAAGGCAAAATATTTCGGTTCGTTAGTAAAAACAAACAAACAAAAAACGTCCAGGTTCCATAGCAAAATAAGAATGAAACCGTGTTCTAGTCTAAACGAATTATAATAATCTTTGCTAATATTCTGAATACTTCAAACTGCTTTGGACTTTGCAGTAGCAAATTATGCCTTTACTATGACCAACATGACAGAATATGATATTCAGCTGTTTGATCGCGCTGGTGTCTTACGCGCACACTATGTTCATTTGAAAAATAAAACACAGTCACCCAAAAGTTACACTAGTCAATTTAAATAGTGTGTATAACATGCAGTTCAGCATGACCACCGGTCCTGTGGCACATTTTTGCTCATCATGATATTTTCCGTCGACGTGCATGAAGTACAAAGCACCCAATGCATAATAATTTTGCTTCAAATACATTGCAGATATGGAAACATTTGTATTTGTGGCAAGAGAGGTAGTCTACATAAGCCCATCTTTACTTTCACATTTAATTTATTTTGGATTGTTTAGGCAAATTTATTTATTTATTTATTTCATCATTGTTCTGTTCTGAATAAGATTAAAGTTAAAGGATTTGTTGTGGAGTGAGGGAAATAATGTCATAACATTATGCTGTAGGCCTGTTTATTTCAGAATATAATAAAATGTGTCCCTGGACCACAAAACCAGTCTTAAGTCGCTGGGGTATATTTGTAGCAATAGCCAAAAATACATTGTATGGGTCAAAATTATTGATTTTTCTTTTATGTCAAAAATCATTAGGAAATTAAGTAAAGATCAAGTTACATTAAGATTTTTTGTAAAATTCCTACTGTAAACCTATCAAAATGTAATTTTTGATTAGTAATATGCATTTTTAAGAACTTAATTTGGGCAACTTTAAAGGTGATTTTCTCAGTATTTTGATTTTTTTGCACCCTTAGATTCCAGATTTTCAAATAGATGAATCTCGGCCAAATATTGTCCTATCCTAACAAACTATACATCAATAGAAAGCTTATTTATTGAGCTTTCATATGATGTATATATCTCAGTTTTGTAAAATTTAACCTTATGACTGGTTTTGTGGTCCAGGGTCACAAATGTGACTTATAGGCCTAGCCGCTGTGACCTGTCGGTTAAATTTTTACGTTAATGCATTTTACCTTCTGCAAACGAAAATAGCCGCTTGATTCGGTTATATATTCTTACTGTCAGTTAACAAATTTACAATAGAATTTAGCTTTGCTTCCCAGATAGTAACAGAGTCTGGGCCAAATCTGGCTTACATTCCACACTTGTCTTTTATTCACAGTCTTGACTGCAAAAGTTTGTGATTTGTTTTTATTTTTGTATTTGTTATGTACTATAGATTCTGACAATTAAAAAAATCAGGCTCCTGTATTCATGAAATCAATCACTATCTTTGTTCAAACACGGCAGTAAATTAAAGTGCTGTTTTTGTGCGGTCTGTCATATTTTAGTAGCTATATACAACAAATCTACAGCGCTTCCTTTAGGCTATTTATTACGAAGCTGTCAACACTGTAAACTCTGACGACATGCAATCAGTTGACGAACACCCATCCATATATAGACTATGTTATTCAATAATATGTATAAAATTATTTTATTTACAAATTTTGTGTTTTCCCTGTTTTATTCGTTTAATATTGTGAGACTGGTGCCATTGCTTTTTTGTTTTTATTTTTTTCAAGAAAGAATTCAACCCCCCAGAATATGAGATAAATCCAGCCCTGTACATGATACAGATTTTTGTTGCCAAATTGGTTTGGAAGAGTGGTTGAATAAACAATTAAACTGAACTTGCATGCCTGTATGACTGACAATTTAATTGATCACTGAGAGAGCACTGACTTTGTATGATGTTGGTTCAATAGAAAAATGAAATTTTAAAAAATAGCTTAGATGTAGTGAACTACTTTTGCCATGATGCTGTAGCTTAGCTTGCTACATTACCAAAGGCTGTAGCTTTAGTGTAGTTAAGCTTCATTTAATGAAGAGTAACTGTTAGCTTAGCTCACTACATTTTCCAAGTAGCTTGCCCATCACTGTAAAATAGCCTATAGGCTATTCATTGTGTTTAATGATTGTACATTATAACACTTCGCTTTATTTACCGGTGTTATTTCTGAAAGTATTAATGAGTTTTGTGCTTATCTGTGTTTAACCTAAACTACAACGTAACATTAACAGACATACCGGTAGGCCTACCTAAATATGTTTTTATAATTTTATGCTAGCTATCCTAAATTTAATGTATAATGAGCAGCTATAAACTTTTTTTTGGCATTTTATAATCTGTGGATATTTTGATGAAAGTAACTCAACAGTAACTTAAAAGTAGTGTAACGCATTACAATTTAGAGACAGTAATATTGTAATGTAACTAATTACTATTAAAAGACAGTAACTAGTAATATATAATGTATTACGTTTTGGAAGTAACTTGCACAACACTGATCACGAGAGGAAAATTATATGTTTCAGCTGCATAACATCGGTTAATGGAAACCACCATTTCGCAACACTTTTTAATCGACATTTATAAAATATCGTCAAAGTTTTGCGCAAATCTGTAATGGAAACGCAGCTAGAGATGACCTGATACAGTGAGGGGAAAAAATTATTTAATCCCCTGCTGTTTTTGTATGTTTGCCCACTGACAAAGAAATGATCAGTCTATAATTTTAATGGTAGGTTTATTTGAACAGCGAGAGACAGAACAACAACAAAAGCATCCAGAAAAACGCATTTCAAAAAAGTTATACATTGATTTGCATTTCAATGAATGAAATAAGTATTTGGTCCCCTATCAGGGGGGCAAGATTTCTGGCTCCCAGGTGTCTTTTATACAGGTAACAAACTAAGATTAGGAGCACTCTCTTAAAGGGACACCTGTCCACAGAAGCAATCAATCAATCAGATTCCAAACTCTCCACCATGGCCAAGACCAAAGAGATGTCCAAGGATGTCTGGAACAAGATTGTAGACATAGTATTTGACCCCTTCGCAAAACATGACTTAGTACTTGGTGGCAAAACCCTTGTTGGCAATCACAGAGGCCAGACGTTTCTTGTAGTTGGCCATCATCTCAGAATGGATTTTGTCCCACTCCTCTTTGCAGATCCTCTCCAAGTCATTAAGGTTCCAAAGCTGACGTTTGGCAATTCCAACCTTCAGCTCCCTCCACAAGTTTTTTTTTTTTTTGAGATTTAGGTCTGGAGACTGGCTAGGTCACTCCAGGACCTCAATGTGCTTCTTCTTGAGCCACTTCTTTGTTGCCTTGGCCGTGTGTTTTGGGTCATTGTCATGCTGGAATATCCATCCACGACCCATTTTTTAATGCCCTGGATGAGGGAAGGTTTTCACCCCGTCCATCGTCCCTCTAATGTGGTGCAGTTGTCCTGTCCCCTTAGTAGAAAAACACCCCCAAAGCATAATGTTTCCACCACCATTTTTCATTGTGGGGATGGTGTTCTTGGGGTCATAGGCAGCATTCCTCCTCTTCCAAACATGGCGAGATGGGTTGATGCCAAAGAGCTCGATTTTGGTCTCATCTGACCACAACACTTTCACCCAGTTCTCCTCTGAATCATTCAGATGTTCACTGGCAAACTTCAGACGGACCTGTATATGTGCTTTCTTGAGCAGGGGGACCTTTGGGGGTGCTGCAGGATTTCAGTCTTTTATGGCCTAGTGTTGGTGACTATGGTCCCAGCTGCCTCAAGATCATTGACAAGATCCTCTCATGTACACTCTTAAAAATAAAGGTTCTATATTGGCATCAATGGTTCCATGAAGAACCTTTGACATCCATGGAACCTTTCAAATTCAGAAAAGGTTCTTCATAGTCAAAAAAGGTTCTTTAGATTTTTAAAATGTTCTTTAAAATGGTTCTTTTAAGAACTGTTCACTGAAAGGTTATTTGGGAAACCAAAAATTGTTCTTTAATGGCATCACTGCAAAAGCACCTTTGTGGAACCTTTATTTTTAAAGGGGTCATCGGATGCCCATTTTCCACAAATTGATATGATTCTTTAGGGTCTTAATGAAAAGTCTCAATGGTCTCAAATCTCAAAATCCTTTTTAAAGCGAGCTATTTTGTTGCATGTTCCTTCTCTGCTCGCCCCACTCCTCTCTGCCGTGGGATGATGAGCCGCACTGTTTACTTTAGCCGCGTTTAGCGGCGAAACTTGCTAACAAGCACATTAAGGAAGGCCAAAGATGCATAAAAACCCCTTATTCTAACTTCTGCTGTGGGTGAAGCTGCATCACGAATGATTCGCACGAACATAGATGCATATGTAGATCAGGATCTGCACTTTCCTTTCAAAAACTAAAGTAACGTTAATCCTCTGGGTCTTCAGCGGCTCAGATGTTGGGAGTAAGTGACGACTGCTATGTTCATTATTACATCCAACAACGATCGGAGTCGGACTGTTTCAGCTCGGTGAGGGCGGGTCTAAGGTAAGGCGCGCAAGTCAATCAAACTATTGTGGGAGTGGCCTCTGTCTGTGTGTCGTCACACCAAAAAGAAGCTGATTTTAAAAAGGGGATATTACTTTTAAAGATTAAAAAAATACCACTACGTGGATTTTTATCATTGTAGGGTGGCCGTGTGCACAAACTGCCAATGCACATTAATGTTCAAACAACATGTAAAAGTTAGTTTTGCATCCGATGACCCCTTTAAGAGAGTAGTTCTGGGCTGATTCCTCACCGTTCTCATGATCATTGAAACTCTACAAGGTGAGATCCTGCATGGAGCCCCAGACTCTAGGAGATTGAGAGTTATTTTGTCTTTCTACCATTTGCGAATAATCGACCAACTGCTTCTCACCAAGCTGCTTGGCGATGGTCTTACAACCCATTTCAGCTTTGTGTAGGTCTACAATCTTGTCCCTGACATCCTTGGACAGCTCTTTGGTCTTGGCCATGGTGGAGAGTTTGGAATCTGATTGATTGATTGCTTCTGTGAACAGGTGTCTTTTATACAGGTAAGAAGTTAAGATTAGGAGCACTCTCTTAAAGGAAGTGCTCCTAATCTCAGCTTGTTACCTGTATAAAGCCAGAAATCCTGCTGATTGTTAGGGGATTAAATACTTATTTCACTCATTAAAATGCAAATCAATTTATAACTTTTTTGAAATGCATTTTTCTGGAGTTTTTTTGTTATTAGTCTGTCTTTTACTGTTCAAATTAACCTGCCATTAAAATTATAGACTGATAATTTCTTTGTCAGGGCAAACATAAAAAATCAGAAGGGGATCAAATAATTTTTCATTGCAGTTCTGTGATCTTTACAGCACCGGAAATAGGGCCGTCTTCAAACTGCCGTTTGATTTGATTTTAGAAATTGCAGTACTCCTGATGCTCAATTGTCTGAGTGTGTGTGACAGTATATGTACCTTGTTTCTAGCACTGCGCTAATCTTACCAGCTGTAATCTGGTTTCCAATGTGAAGATTTGTGTTCACTTTGATGTGCTCAGTCCACTTTGCTATTGCCTTCAGCATTCACACACACACTTCTCTGTGTGGTCTAAGAGTCTTTGAACTCAATATTTCATTAAAAAAAAGATCTCCTGAGACGGGAAACCACTGTGCTTAGAAATCTATAAATCTAAATAAAACAATTAAAGTCTGAATGAGGCCCACGTGGCTCGAGTCTTTCATCAAGTGCCAGTCAACCAGAAGTGATATGATTCCAAGACGCTTTTCATAAGATCTTTAAGTAGGTTTCAGCTATTAAGTCATGAACCTGGATAGATAACCTTCACAAGTATGTTCATGAGTCTACTTTGGCTTTTTTGAATATTTTATCTAATTGTACTTAACTTTCTGTGATATTCTTCAGGAATAGGGATGAAATAGAAGCAGAAACCATATTCTTTGGTCATTTTAAGCAAATGGTCAATGAAGGCAGGTGCTTAACCTTTAGAAAATGTTGATCAGCAATTTCTGGAGGTCAAACTAAATATTAAATGAGCTATTTTATATCAGATGTGTTTTTCATGAGGTTTGCAATTTTTGAAATCATGTTACCAGATTAATATTTAAAAGACCCCCCCAAAAAATTCAATTTCAGATAAATGCTTTTTTTATTCAAAGAAACCTGAGAAAAAAAAAATCTACTCAGCTGTTTTAAACATAATAATACATGTTTTTTGAGCAGCAAATCAGAATATTAGAATGATTTCTGAAAGACCATTTCAGCTAAAAATTCTGCTTTAAAATCCCACTGTGTGTAAAATATGAAATTGCCAGTAAATTTCACTAATAATTATGAAGAAACGGCAAGTAACACATTGAAAAAATGTTGAAATTATTAAGTATAAAGACTGAAATATTACTTTATTGTAAAATAGCAAGCTTTGTTTTATTTACAGGTTAAAAAATATTTTTTTTGACAGTGTATTAAATTAAAATTAAATAAAATGTAACATATTTCTAAAATTTTATATATACTAATGTGTATGTGTGCATATTTTTTTTCCAGTGTAGTTGGACTGATTTCTTTGATTTTGGCATGAAAGCATCAAAATTAAATAAAAATAAAATTAAAAAGAAAATGTTTGCAATTATCAATGTAATCAATCAACTGTTTTTTTTTTTATCCTATTCACCTGCATTGTCTCGCCTTAAAAGGTTAAACATGTCATTCTGATTATCAAAGATTAGTTTAAAGAGATAAAAGTAGTGCCTACAGAGAGACTTTAGTGAACAATATGGCTCTGGGTTAACTGAAGTTTCCATTGTCTCATTCTTAACTGGCTACTAAACACTTGCACTTGTGCAAAAAGAGAAAAGATAAAAAGAGGTGACGAGGGGAAAAAGCAGTCAGGAGAAAAGAAAAAGTGAGTATTCTCCTGGCGATTTCCGGTAAAACCCTCAAAATGGCCAAACGCTGCAATACATCACTTAAATGTAGGTATGTTCAGCATTTACTGGACTCTGATTTGGTTTGCTCTGAGATGTAACAGCGAGCGCAGAGGACCTCTGGGAAGCGGATTTTCCGCTCAGTCTCATTTGACAACGTTTAGCGTTTGAGTGGGACGGCGCGATCAAATATCGGACATTTCTGTTCTCCAGGAGAAATTTGCTCTCACTTTGCCAGACGTGTATATCTTCTGAAGGCTAACAGGCTCGCTTGAGCCCCTCTGAAACTACTCTTAAAAGTAGTCAAGTTCGCCTCGTCGCATCGAAACAGGAGGGGGCCGGGAGACTGGAAAGGCATCCCATCGGCACAGGGAACCGCCAGGAGACTCGGAAACAGCATTTAGCACTTTACTGACCTTCGGTCCACCTTTTTTTTGCTAAATGTCCTGGCTGAGCTAAGATTTTTTTCCAGTCATTTTCCTTGTTCTCCTGAGAGGAGCTCAACTGATTGACCAGATACACATTCACATAGAAAAAAATGAAACAACTCGTATTTAACAACTTCTGATACATGGAGTAAAATTGTGCTTAAGGGCAAAAACGCAGTTTTTTCATGCACCTGTCAATTTTGAGATTTTGGCCTTTTTTGTTTTTCATAAAGTGTTTTTTTCAGACTAGTGGACATTGTTAAGTGTTTCTTTTATAGCACTTTATCTATTGAATTTCTATTAAAAAAAAAAAAAAACTAGGTCTTATTTTAATAGAATTATCAAATTCAGTGGTCATAAAAATTCTTGAAAAGCCTGGATTTATGGAAATTATTTTATTTATTTTAATTTAATTACTTAATTTAATAAACCAATTGAATTATTTTAATAATTTTATTTCATGTACTTATTTTTTTATAAATATTGCAACAGTTTCTGTAGAAAAAAAGGAAAACTAAAGCAAAAAAATTTTAAAAATATAATATGTAAAACATAAAAAATATGGAAATTATTATTTTATTCATTTTAATTTAATTGATTACTTAATTTAATTATTTTTATAATTTTATTTGATGTCACGTAATTATTTATAAAAAATATTGCCACAGTTTCTGTAGAAAAAAAGGAAAATTGAAACAAACAAATACAATATATAAAATATCAAATATAAAATAAAAAAATATATAAAACATGGAAATTATTATTTATTTTATTTTATTTTATTGATTACTTAATTTAATTATCTTTATAATTTTATTTTATGTAATGTAATTATTAAAAAAAATACACGGGGGGGGGATGGGAGTAAAATTGTGATTAAGGGGAGAAACTGCAGGCAAAAATGCTGTTTTTTCATAAACCTGTTAATTTTGAGATTTTGGCCTTTTTCGTTTTTCATAAAGTGTTTTTTTCAGACTAGTGGAAAGAAAACATCTAAAAGACATTGTTAAGTGTTTCTTTTATAGCACTTTATCTATTGAATTTCTATAAAAAACACTGAAAAAATAAATAAATATCTTATTTTAATAGAATTATCAAATTCAGTTGTCATAAGAATTCTTGAAAAGCCTGGATTTATGGAAATTAATTATTTTATTTATTTTAATTTAATTACTTAATTTAATAAACCAATTGAATTATTTTAATAATTTTATTTCATGTACTTATTTTTTTATAAATATTGCAACAGTTTCTGTAGAAAAAAAGGAAAACTAAAGCAAAAAAAATTTAAAAATATAATATGTAAAACATAAAAAAATATGGAAATTATTATTTTATTTATTTTAATTTAATTGTTAATTTAATTTAATCATTTTTATAATTTTATTTGATGTCACGTAATTATTTATAAAAAATATTGCCACAGTTTCTGTAGAAAAAAAAAGGAAAATTGAAAAAAATATAATATATAAAATATCAAATATAAAATATAAAAAAATATATAAAACATGGAAATTATTATTTTATTTTATTGATTACGTAATTATTTTTATAATTTTATTTTATGTATAATGTAATTATTAAAAAAATACACAGGGGGGGGGGGGAAATGGGAGTAAAACTGTGCTTAAGGGGAGAAACTGCAGGCAAAAATGCTGTTTTTTAAAAAACCTGTTAATTTAGAGATTTTGGCCTTTTTGGTTTTTCATTAAGTGTTTTTTTTTCAGACTAGTGGAAAGTAAACATCTAAAAGACATTAAGTGTTTCTTAGTCTCAGCCTCAGACGTCACGCCCACAGAACGTTGGCTAAACGTCTGATGCATATGGTACACTTTACTGGAAACACTTCAGGAATGTCGAAGTCGTCATCTGATTAGTTGAATTTGATCGGATTTCCGGAACACGCGAGTGTCGCGTTTATTTTCGGTCCACCGGGAAACAAAGAGCAGACTGATTTACTCTGCGTTTTGCTAAAAGGTGCTTATGCAGACGCCGTTGTTGTTATACACATTTGCGACGCTCGCGAACAAATTACTGACTTACTGCTTGTTCTCCCTCTTCTTTGTTAAAGGAACCGTATGTAAGAAATTTATGTCAGTTAATCATAAAATGGCCCTGACATGTCACTAGACATTAAGAAATCATGTTCATTTCAAATACTTATATCACTGACAACAGTGGTCCGGCCTAGATATTGTCATTTAAAAGTGAGAGTTGCAGCCCTCAACTGATGTTATTGTTGTCATTTTGTGTTTTGGTCTGAGGCTCTACCCTCCAGCTGTCTACCAATCACGAAGTCAGTAGAGTTTCGTCATCCGGGTTGCCAGCTCTGTTACAGCTGCAGCTACGAACGTGTCGGATAAAACATGTATAACGTTACGAAACCTAAAAGACCTGGTTATGAATCCGAAATACGTCGTGACAAAGTCCGAAATAAAACAAGGATTTGTATAGGAGATGCCTTTGAAAGATGGAGACGGCTGAAAATGGAGAAGAATTTGAAGATAGACGCCTACGTTGCTAATTTTCTCCTGGACAGGTAAGATTCATGTTTGGCTAACTTTACTTCCGTACACAGTGCGGACCGTTCCACGGTCGCCCGTGCTAAATGCGTTCATAAAAAGCTTTATATCACACCACTAGCAGGGTATGAAAACAATCTATGTTCCGACTGAATTGTGGTATTACAGTACATCTTTGCGAAATATTTGGCTAATCGCCATCTGTAAATTTTTGCGATACATAATTACTTCTGAAAACATCTCTTGTGAAGCATAAACATAATTAACAGAAGAAAAACAAATTACAGTGTAGGACTCGTCACTTGCCATTGGAAGCTCCTTGTAGCAGCCTACTCCTACAGCTTAGCTGGCAACCTCGAGTCAGGGGGGAGCGGGAGGGGATACACCGTTCTACAGTATTTTGAAAGTGATTGCAGTACCAGTTTTGGCCACAATCCTACATACGGTTCCTTTAACTTTCAATGCTGGTTATTTCAATGACTGACTTGTTGCATGCCAGTCTGTTGTTGTGGGGGCATTTCTACACCCCGAAACGTGCCGCTGAACGAAACAAACTGTGATTGGTTGTTTGACATGACGGTCAGAAGGCCTTATGGGCGGGCCTTGGCCAATTAAAGCTGCCATGAATTCCAGACCTTCAGCCGTCAGTCTGAAGGTCTGGCTACGCGAGACTAAGTGTTTCTTTTATAGCACTTGATCTATTTGTGTCAATAAATTTTAATTACAATGCATATTTTTTTTAAGGCTGTTTTCTCAAAATGATTTTTTTCTTCTACACTGAGCCAGGAATCTCTACTTCAGTAACACTTACACACACCAAACATTACAGTTTTATTCAAGTCTATATCTTGAAGGTTTTTACAAAGATATTTGTTCCTATATAATTTGCTTGCAACATTTTATTCCAGTGTTGTTTTTGACAACCATCTTAGATTTAGTCTTAGTCTTAGTCTTTTGGACTAAAATGGTTATTAGTTTTAGTCAAATTTTAGTCACTTCTATATGTGATAGTTTTAGTCCAATTTTAGTCGACGAAAAGTCAAGAAGGTTTTAGTCTAGTTTTAGTCGACGAAAAGTCAAAAAGGTTTTAGTCTAGTTTTAGTCAAAAAAAGGGGAAAAAGTAGTCTTTTAACAAATTAATGTAGGTCAGTAAGTATTTTGCTGTTGGGTAGTGTCACTTATAAGTTGTGAAAATAGCAGATCTATAGTTCAACACAATGTGAGCTTCCGGATCGACTATTTTCACCAATAATTACAATAATGAAGGAATGTTTTAGAACATAAAAGACAAACAAGGATAGAATGCTAAAACGGCTTGCCATACTAGTATGGCAAAGAGCATTTAATGCTAAAACGGCTTGCCATAGCGGCAGGTACTTTTTTCGGTTTTAATTGGCATGCACAATAAGCAGAAATGTAATGCATTTTAAACGTCTGACGGACCACCCACTAACATTTTCGTCTATTCTCGTCTCGTCAACGAAAACTCACACACGTCTCGTCATGTTTTAGTCATCAACGAGCCATTTTTATCTCGTCATCGTCTCATTTTCGTCATGGAAAAAAGTGGCGTCAACGAAATGATTTCGTCATCGTTGACGAAAACAACACTGTTTTATTCCCCCAAAAATTGCATAAAAAAAAAGTAAAGAAAAAAGAAAAACATTGTTTCTGTCTGTTCTAAGTTTATTGTGAATTACGTCATGACAAAATGATACCCAAAATCCTCTCTGTAAAAACATTTTATAGATTTTTGTACTAGAAATGTATGCAAATTAGCGATTATCAATGCAATCAATCAACTGGGTAAGTAAGGTCATAACTATTAATTTTTTGACCCTATTCACCTGCAGTGTCTCGCCTTCAAATTGGCATCAAATTGGGGTATTTTGCAGGGTTACAGACATCGAAGATGGTCCTTGGGAGAGAACAGCGTGCGAAACTTGTTAGGGGAACTTCAAAATGCCCTATAAATCCACATTTTTACTGCAATCTTTGAGTCTGAGGAAAGCAGCACTGAGGAAATGCTGTGAAATAGGTGTGGAATAAATCTATTTCACGAGTTTGTTTTGGGAGGAGTCAGGCTTGAGGAAAGCACAACGTTTATTGTGATAATCGCAGGTCTATGTGGGACCATCAGATTAGCTGTGTGGATCTGACATGAGTTTCATGGTTGAACTTCAGGGAATTGGTCTGCATTAAAAATAAACGCAGCAGAGCTTTATCAGTCAGATACTGGATGCAAAACTCAACAAAGGACAAAAATGCTTGGTAATAGGGAATTTTTAACAATATCGAGTTTAGACGCCTCTTTAATCTTAGAAAAACATGTATTAACTTCTAGATAACTCTACGACAAATGAACAACACAACAAAACAGGCCCAAAACACGGCCTACATTGAATGCTGTCACATTTGTATGTCTGAACTGCATTTACATGAGAAAATGATTTGGTTTGGTCTGAATGTCATCTAGTGCCAACTCCTGTGAAAAACAGATCATTTTTATTGTTATATGACAAAACTGAGAAAGAATGTGGACAATTTATTTAGTAGATGGAGATCACAATAATGATTTTGTTGTTGCTGCATTACTTTAACTTAATTCCACTTTATTTCTCTAGAACTAAAACACTGATACAGTATATGTTAAATATTAAAAGTGTGATTTCCAGACCTACACACAAGTCATGGAGTTTTTTATAATGAATAGAATTGTTCTAATTATGTCAAGCTCTAAAATATTTTATCAAGCAGAAATGATTGAATTTCCATAAAAAATAGAAGAAAAAAAATTATAAAAAAATAAATTATTAAATAAAAATCTTATCTTAATGGAATTATCAAATTTAATTTAATTTAATTACTTAATTTAATAAACAATTTAATTATTTTATGTAGTTATTTTTTTAAATATTGCCAAAGTTTCTGTAACAAAAAAAGAAAGAAAATTGACAAAAAAGAAAAAAGAAAACTCTTATCTTTCTATTATCTATTCTATTCAGTGGTCATAGAAAACATAAAAAATGTTTAATTTAATTGATTTCTTATTTTAATAATTTTACTAATTTAATTTAATAATTATTTTATTTTTTATTTTTTTTTAACTATTGCCACAGTTTCTTGGGGAAAAAACTGAAAAAAAGTTTTTTTTGAAAAGCCTAGATTTATGGAAATTAATTATTTTATTTATTTTAATTTAATAACAATTTAATAATTTTATTTTATGTAATTATTTGTTTAAATATTGCCATAGTTTCTGTAAAAAAAAAAATTGAAAAAAAGAAAGAAAAAAAACACAAAAATCGTATCTTAATAGAATCATCAAATTCAGTGGTCATAAAAATTCTTGAAAGGCCTGGATTTATGGAAATTTACTATTTTATTTATTTTTGATTACTTAATTTAATGAAACAATTTAATGAAACAATTTAATAATCTTAATAAATATTTTTTTCATGTAATTATTGTAAAAAATATTTCCACAGTCTTTTGGAAAAAATTTAATCTTAATGAAAAAAAAAGTTATTATTAGTTACTTTAAAGTTAATTATTTATTTGCTTAATTTAATTAAACAATTTAATTATTTTAATAATTTTTTTATGTAATTTTTTTTTAAAATATTGCCAATATTGCCATATTGCCAAGAAATTGAGGGGAAAAAAAAACATTTAGCAGCCTATATAAGAGGTCTTCAAACATTGCTTTGGACAATAATAGACCCTGGAATTAACCAGGAGAATCTCATATATAAATTGGAAAAATAAGATAATTAATTAAACAAGAAAACCATATATAACATTATTTTCATCTTTTTTTATTTTAATTTTACATTCAATGGTAGTTGAATACCATCTAAAGATTGTTCAAATCAACAGACAGTGTGACTATATATTATTTCAATAATTACATCATAGATAGACAGAGGTAGATACAGCTTTAAATCCAATTACCAGTACTATAACACATCAGGTTGTTTATGGAAATCCAGTTTGAGGCAATAGCCTCGGCCGCCTCTCGCCGTTGTGTTTCTTTAATGGATGTATATCTGAGTGAGTTTACTCCCTGGAGAGCCGACACAGTACACATCCACTTATCAGGACTATTACTGAGGACACACTCACACACGGCGAGCGTTTAACTCCTTATCTCTGTCACACTCATCTTCAATCACCTTCAGCGGCGTCTCCAGTCTTTCACAAGGCCTGGGTCATCGCTGCGCTTTCAATCCAGGGTCAAACGGCCCGTGTTTGGGCTTCTTGACCTATATACATACACATGTCTATCCGATTCCCTTTCTCTCTCATTCACAGAAAGCAGAGCTGTTAGGATTATGTCTGTAATTATTTCTAATCTCTGTCACTCCTGTGATGGGATAATCCCACATTAAGGAAGCCACCTTTAAGAGCATTTCACAGCATTTTCATTGGCTGTATCCAGATTAAACCAAGCTCGTCTTCAGGCCACGGGGCTGGTGTCATTGCACGCCTCTCCATTTGTCAGCCACATCATTGATTATCAATATTTCATTACAGCGCACAGATATTAGCCTGACCTCCTCTGAACCATCCAACACTTTCTCCAGGGTCAAGAGAGACGGAGTGAGAGACACAAATACGATTTTGGTCCTATGTTATGCTCTTTTGCTTGCGACGAAGCAGTAAAAATTCTTATTCTGATTTTTTTATTTTTTTTTTGAGTGTTCGAGAAACCTGCTTTGTGAAAACAGCCAATTTAGCAATTCCATTTGGTGCCACTGTTTGTGACAGAAAATCCACAGTTCACCTTTTACTTTTGCAGTTTAAAAGAATATTCTGGGTTTAATCCAAAAACAAGCTCTCAGAAAACAAAATCAGAATGGTGAGATATAAACTCACAATTGCGAGAAATAAAGTCAGAATTGCAAGACATAAACTCACAATTGTGATAAATAAAGTTGGAATTGCGATTATTGCAAACAATTTAATTATTTTAATAATTGCATTTTATTTTATGTAATTATTAAAAAAACATATTGCCACAGTTTCTTGGGGGAAAAAATGAAAAAAGAGGGGGGGGGGGGGGGGGAGTAAAAATCTTATCTTAATGGATTCCTCCAATTCAGTGGTCATAAAAAGTCTTAAAAAGCCTGGATTTATAGAAATTATTTATTTTCATTTAATAACAATTTAATTATTTTAATAATTTTATTTTATGTAATTATTTGTTTAGTCAAAATTGTGCGAAAAAATTCTGAATGGTGAGATATAAAGTTAAACTAAGCCAGGATTTCCAGGTTGTTTGTTCTTATAATTTCTAGCCAGGAAGGTGAAATATTAGGCTACATGAGATGACATTATAACAGATGACATTTTTAATGTAACTTGTCCATATACGCTTAAAATATCTGACTTGAAAAAAATGAAAAATGAAAAAAATCATGAATGGCAATGCAAAATTAATGTTTATATCATTTTAAAAAGGAATTCTGAATGGCGAGATATAAACTCACAATTGTGAGAAATTAATTCAGAATTATGAGAAAAAAACTGAATGGTGAGATATAAACTCATAATTGCAAGATATACTCACAATTGTGAGAAATAAACTGTATATATGCAATGTAGCTGCATTAATTACAGAATATATATTGCAATATATAAAATCAGTTTTGCCTTGAAAAGTGACATGATGCTGAAAAGTTTGTATTTTAGCATTAATCCAAATGCAATACTTGCAATGCAAATGATTTAAAGTAAAAAAAAATTTTGTGTGGCAATCAACAGTTTATTCCTATAAAATGAAGCATAAGCAACTCTTTGATTATATTATGTCTCTATCCTTCAGGTAACTATACCCTGACAGAAAAACATCATCTTTCAACACCTAAAAACCATAGGGAAATATATATATTATATAAATAGGAGTGTAATACTTATAAATATAAAGACTTATAAAGATTTTTTACATATGCACTACCAGCCAAAAGTTTTTGAACAGTAGGATTTTTATGTTTTTAAAGAAGTCTCTTCTACTCACCAAGCCTACATTTATTTGATCCATAAAACATAAAAAACAGTAACATTTTGAAATATTTTTACCATTTAATATAACTGTTTTCTATTTGAATATATTTAAAAATGTATTTATTTCTCTGATTTCAAAGCAGTGTTTTTTAGCATCATTACTCCAGTCACATGATCCTTCAGAAATCATTCTAATATTCTGATTTACTGCTCAAAAACTCACAATTGTGAGAAAGTCAGAATTGCGAGATTTAAACTCACAATTGCAAGAAATAAAGTCAGAAAAAAAATCTGAATTGCGAGATATAAACTCAGAATTGCGAGAAAGTCAGAATTGTGAGTAAAAAATTCTGAATGGCAAGATATAAACTCACAATTGTGAGAAATAAAGTCAGAATCAAAAGATATAAAATCAATTGTGATAAAGATAGAATTGCGAGAAAAAAATTCTGAATGAGATATAACCACACAATTGCAAGAAATAATGCCAGAATTGCAAAATACAAACTCACAATTGTGAGAAATAAACTCATTTGTGAGAACTGTGTTTGTTTTGACAAACTGAAGTGGTTAGTCCAACTTTTTTTTGTTTGGCAATTAACAGTTTATCTAGTTTATTCCTTTAAAATGAAGCATAAGCAACTCTTTGACTATACAAATTTTTCCTGTTACTGTATGTCTCCATCTATTTATTTTTCAGGTAACTATACCCTGACAGAAAAACATCATCTTTCAACACCTAAAAACCATAGGGACTCTGTCAAACAATCACAATTTGTCCAACCCGAAATGCAGCATAGCTAGTGCCATATTTCTCAGTCTCTTTCTTCTCACATAATAAATTAATTTAAACTAAAATCAATATTTCATATCCATTTATTTATTTTCTGCTAAGCAGTAGTATAATAAAACATATTATGTACAGTCCACCAGTCGGTCATTATGGCAAAATCTCCTTCAAGTCAGGATCCTGATCACCCTGGTGGGGTTTGTTCTGCAATAATGACCGTCTGACTGTACATTATCTCTTATTGCTTAGATTATTCAGAATTTTAATAAATATAAAGCAGTTAGAGACCTCCCTGACCGCTACCACCTCTATACGCAGGGCATTTTAAGCAGGACGCACACGGCCAGCGCTGGCCCACCTCTCAACGGGCTCTTTTACAGTCTTGAGCAAAACAATTATTATGCCAGCCTCTAATTAAAGCGTAGAGTCAGTGGTACGTCCATCCTTGAAGTCCAAATGACCAAATGCGGTCCATCTCACCCCCCTTCACAGCAACACCGGTCCGCGCCGTTACCCAGGCCGCTTTGCGGGAGCAGCCGGAGTCGGGGTTGATCAAAAGCGGCAGAGAGGGTGTTCGCGAAGGCGGGGAGATGCCCGGGAGGGAGGGGGCGGGTGCGGGGGATAACAGGCCGGGCGGGAGAGCGCTGACGCCCCACGGTTCCTGACTGCGGTCGGTCTCTGATGGTCGCAGTCAGGGCTGTCAGTAGGGGTGACCAAAACCATGGGGTCCAGCTCTATATCTGCAGCCTCCATCAAAGAACGAGACGGCCCTGCTGAGAGAGGCCGGAATAACAAGCATCAATGTGATTACACTGATGAGATAGGAGGGAACTAACTCGCAGAGGACAACCAGCTGACATGTGACAAGAGTTGCGACAGGAAGTGAGGTCATGAGTTAGGAGATTACAGAAGAAAACATTCCACTTATGCGGTAAAGCTATTCCAAATGGGTTCATACAACTAATAAATAATCATCTCTCATTGGGAAGCAACAAAAAGATATTTCCAGAATTAAAGGTTGTATCAGCGATTTCTAGCCTAAAACATAAAGTGTCAATTTCAGCTGACCTTTCTTCACGATCCGCTCGCTGCCTGCCCCATAAATTGTCTGTGAAAAAACCGCGTCTCTCTGGTCAGCCTAGGGTCCGAGATATGCCAAAAAAACAATCGGCACTATCAACACACCACAGATAACCAAACAGTGTTCCAACCAATCAGCGTCAGGGGTTTGGTGTTGTGGACTTTCCTACTGGTGCAGGGATGTGAGGGAGGCGGAGCGAAAGTCCACAACACCAAACCCCTGACGCTGATTGGTTGGAACACTGTTTGTTTTTGTGTGGAAAGGTTGGTAGTGCCGATTGTTTTTTTGGCATATCTCGGACCCTAGGCTGACCAGAGAGACGCGGTTTTTTCACAGACAATTTATGGGGCAGGCAGCGAGCGGATCGTGATGAAAGGTCAGCTGAATTTGACACTTTATGTTTCAGGCTAGAAATCGCTGATACAACCTTTAAAAGTTGGCGGTATCGAAATATTTTCTTCCTCTTGTAATAATAAAAATATTAGACAAATTTACCCATGCAAAGTAGCTCTTTCTAAATTCATGGACATTGACAATACCTGCAGTTTATGTAACACACATGTGAAAGACTTGTGTCATTTTATAACTGAAATTCGTCTCTTAGTGCCTTTCTATTTCTGCAAAGAAATGTTAATTAAATGCTATTTTTAAAAGATGTTAGTTGTACTTCTTCACACAAAAGTAAAATGAGTATGTCATTAACTTTTACATTTTGCAAGGTAAATATTATATTCATATACAGAAATTTGCAAAATGCATACCAAAGTGTAATTTACTTTTATCAGAAATGGAAGCAAATCAATAACAAAAAAATGACATATTGTTACATTTCATGGAGGAATTTGTTTTATGGCAATGCTCCCCCGCTGCAGCATTTAAATATGTCTTACGAAAAAATTTAGTTGTTTCCATTTTCTTCATTTATTATTTATTTATTTAGTTATTTTTTCTGTGGTTAATACTTTATTTTGTTTGTCTATTTTTTCTACTCTTATTCACTGTTTTATAGTTTAAGATTGCTCTTATATTTTGTGTATCTGAATTTACATTTCAATATTTTTGTAATGTTCAATCACTCTTCTTTAATAAAAAAAAAATGCACTTAAAGAGACAGTTCACACAAAACTGGAAGTACTGTCATTATTTTGCAAGTCATTATTTTAGTTGGATGTCAGCACTATTTCCGCACAATTAAATTGCATTAGGTACAAAATGAGTTGTTCCAATTTAGCAGACTTTAAATATACACTCTTAAAATAAAGGTGCTTCACAATGCCATAGACGAACCTTTTTTGTCTAAATGGTTTCATAAAGAACCTTTAACATCTGAAGAACCTTTCTATTTCACAAAAGGTTCTTTGTTTGCATTTGCACAACTTTGTCTGGTTTGCACTCTCTACCATGTGCCCTTACTTGTATATTGTATTTTTAATTTGTTATATATTATATGTTTAGTTGTATTTATTCGTATTTTTAAAACTCTACCTTTTGTATTTAATGTTACTTGTATGCACCAAAGGTCTGAGAGTAACGTAATTTCAATTCTCTGTATGTCCTGTACATGTGGCAGAATTGACAATAAAGTTCACTTTGACTTTGTGGTGAAAGAAGGTTCTTCAGATTATAAAAAGGTAAGAAAGAGATTGTTCTTTAAAGAACCTTTGACTGAATGGTTCTTTGTGGAACCAAAAATGGTTCTTCTATGGCATCACTGTGAAGAACCTTTTAAAGCACCTTTATTTTTAAGAGTGTACCAGTTTGGTATATTAAAAGTACAATTTTAGGGTTTGATTTTTATTAAGTATTTATATACTTTTTAACTTCAAATCCTTGTCTCGTCTAGCTCTGCAAGAGTTTGAGATTAAAAAGTATATAAATTGTAAATGTTTTTAGAAAATAATTGATCGTTTCACTAGATAAGACCCTTCTACCTCAGCTGGGGTCATTTAGAACCATTTGAAGCTGCATTTAAATAGCATTTTGGAAACTCGCAGGCACCATAGAAGTCCATTATATGGAGAGAAATCCTGAAATGTTTTCCTCAAAAAACACCATTTCTTTACGATTGAAGAAAGAAAGACATGAACATCTTGGATGACAAGGTGGTGAGTACCTTATCTGTAAATCTGAGTGAACTACATATTTACAGATAAGGTGAACTCGTGAACTACTCCTTTAAAATGAACTACAGAGATCCAACAATAGGCAAAATTGTGGCATAGGATAATTGTTAAAATGAATAATTCTAAATATTTAGAAATATGAACATATAACTAAAATAAATTCAAATGTGTACTTCATGATAAGTTCATGCTAAATTTATTGTCTGAGAAAATCGACAACAGGTTTAACATGCTGTCCACAGGCTTTAAGTTGAAACTAACCAAAAATATTCTTTAATTTACAGTAATCAGGAGAAAAACATCTTATAGTGACCCTGGAGCACAAAAACAGTCATAAGGGTCAAGTTTCTGAAATTGAGATTTATACGTAGGGGTGGGTATCGTTTGAATTTTATCGATTTCGATTCCGATTCCGATTCCACTTATCGATTCCGATTCTTTTCGATTCCCAGTTTCGATTCCGATTTAGTAAAAAAAAAAAAAACCAACAAACACAAAAGTCAAACATTAATATATTAAACATGTTTATTTTCAGTGCTAGCTTGCAACATATAATTTTATTACAGGGGTTCTCAACCTTTTTTATATCAGGTCCCCCTTCTTCTCGGGTCAGTTTTGCAAGGCCCCCCTATGCCTGACATTTCCTCTAAAGGTGTTTATTTTTTAACCTTTTTTATTAACCTAAACATTAGTTTTGCCTTTTTATTTTTCTCCTGCATGTTATAAAAAAAAATCAAACAAACTTTAAATTAAAGCTATACTTTTGAATTTAAAAGAAAATCCTCTGCTCTAACTTTTTAACATGAATACACACATACAGATTTAAAGCACCTAAATTATTTAATTCAGACATTCTTCACAACTTCAGAGTACTCTTTCTTAAGTGACTGAATATCTACTGTTTGTATTTATTATAAAATAAACATATAATTGAAAAATACAGTAAATACATTGTAAATCTGTTTATGCTGGTGCTCATATGTGCTTAAACACCACTGACCCTTACAAGATCCACCTCTATGGGTAAGCATTCATTATAAAAAACTCACAGGACATTCCTTTTGAAAACTATGCAAATATTTTGAAATTTCACGCAAAAATAATATGGATCAGAGCACCGAAAGCATGAATAGTTTGTGAATCAACAGCGGATTTATGCGTGCCTAATGTACGACTCCGATATACAAGAATGAATACATTAGGCACGCGCGAGTTCGTTACTATTACTCTGGTCATCTTTGCCTTAACATTACTGGGAGGGTTTGTTTCATGCAGCCAAGAGATAAAGTAGATACCTGTCTTCCCGCGGGGGTATAAGTGACTTTTATGTGGGCTTTTGCGGGACGAAATAACATATATTCCTTCTGGAGTGGGCGGGCGCAGGACTAAAATCCGTCCCTTGCAGATCTCTAAGATGAAGTTTGCGTGCAGCGGTAGATTTGTCTTCGGTTTTTACAAAGCGTAGACACACTTTTAAACGCTTACCGTGATCCATCTTTTCGACTGATGTTTACAATTACCACGTAAAGTCCTGGCAGATTGCACGCGCTGAAGGTCCTGGCAGATCACTAGATGGAAAAAATGCAACCAGGAATCGAAACGAGGAATCGAAATTTTAATATTATAACAAGTATCCGATTCTTTATCTTAAGTATCCGATTCCAGAATCGGAATCGATTTTCGATTCCCAACCCTATTTATACGTCATCTGAAAGCTGAATAAATAAGCTTTGATGTGTGGTTTGTTAGGATAGAACAATATTTGGCCGAGATACAACTATTTGAACAACCTCCGTGAAGTTGGCACCCCATAAAAAGAAATAATGACCAAAACTATGCCATTCGTTAGTGCTACGTTTGTGCTGATTTGTGCCGCAAAAACGAACGTTTGTGCTGGTTTGTTGTTTAAGATATTAAACATTATTTTTTTGACCGTATGACGTCACTTTCCACCCCATGTTGTCCAAATCGCTCCAAACCGGCGCAGTTCGTTTGTGCTCGATTTGTGCCCGTTTGTGCCGTTAAAATAAACACTGTATCTGTTTTCCTTCCCTAGATATAACCAAAATATTTTCGGGGCTGTGACGTCACTCTCCACCCCAGTTCCTCTAAATCACACAAAACTGGTGTCATTCGTTTGTGCTCGATTTGTGCCGATTTGTGCCGTTGAAATGAACGTCAAATATATTTCCATTTCTTAGAAATAACAAAAACAATTCGGGGCAGTGACGTCACTCTCCACCCCATGTCGTCCAAATCTTTCCAAACCGGTGCCGTTCGTTTGTGCTCGATTTGTGCCCGTTTGTGCCGTTAAAACAAACCTGGTATCTCCGAGCCCTTCTTAAATATAATGGGGGAAATACTTGTTTGGGACTTTTACGTAACTCTCCACCCCATATCGTCTAAATCTAGCCAAAAGGTGCCATTCGTTTGTGCTCGATTTGTGCCCGTTTGTGCCGCTAAAATAAACATTGCATCTAATTCTCTTCCTTAGAAATAAACAAGCAGGGTGTTTTATAGCATATTTTACACGGAGCTCCTGCAGATTTACACTGCACTTGCAGTGTATAAATAATATTATGAGATGAATAATAATAATAAAAAAGAAATTAGAACAGAAACATGACATTACAGAAAAAAAAATACAATGACACTTTTGAATGTGAAACTAAATTGTCAATAGATGACAGCATGCTCCTGTTTTAATGAGTGAGTCGTAAGTCATTAATTCAATGGAGGTATTAAACACGCTGATTCTGGAAGGAAGAACTGTTTTTATGAATGGGTC
>NC_133382.1:36920316-36942625 GCF_049309525.1 Garra rufa
GTAGGCTTTACTCACAAATAGCTAAAAAAAATAAAAAAAGTCATGGACAGTCCAAAAAAAAAAAAAAAACATTTTCAATTAATTAAAAATGTAAGTGATTGCAACCTCTAAAATTTGATTTCACAATTTAGCCATTACTCACAAATGTCTGAAAAAAATAGTCATGGAACCTCAGTCGTCACAAAGCGAACCAACCCTTACAGTAACCAGCTTTCGTAGTTGTGTAACATTTATCAGATGATTTTTGAGTCCTTCCCAGTTATTTTCAGTATTTCTGCATCACATAACCATCAGTGTGGCCGTGTGGATTTGTGTTAAATGTGTGGTGGATTACGCAGACTGTGATTCAGGGCTGCAGTAAAGTGCTGATCTCAGGGTTAAGCGGGTGATTCATGTCAAACCTGCTGTTAAATGAATGAGCGATGCTTATCCCGCAGTCAAAACAGTGCAGGCTCTCTATTAAATCACTAATAATGCCTTAACTTGACTGGTTGCCATATCTCACTGCGCCGGAGCAGCTAAGTGTGTTCGTTCCGGCTCTAGCGGCTCTGTTCGCGGGCCAGTTTCCTGTTCTTTTGTTCACTGTGGGTTTAACTGCCTCTCCTTCTTCCTTTAGGGGACGAAGGGCCGTCCAGCGCACCCATCCTGCCCATACTGCTGGGTCTGTCCGTCTTGCTGCTTTTTCTGGGGTTGCTGACCTGGTTTTGCCTCAGGTACGACACACACACACACAAATATACAGAGTGAGTCAAAAACTGTCAGGCTTACAAGCTCCGCCTCTTTCTGATTAAGGGCGGGTCCAGGAACTGAGACATGCTGTCACACGCACACACATATTTATTCATACACAGCCTCACCGAGGTAAACCACAGATTTTTACATGGTAGAGAGTATCGCATAGCGTGTGTTTGTGGAGAAAAAAGCGCCTCTGATGAAAAAGAGCTCGAGTTTTCGTTGGTGAGGCAGATTTGGTGTTAGGATATCGTCTTATGTGTTGTCTTCATGTTTAAACCTGTTATTTGCTTGTTTTAGGTTGAAAAACCAGAGGAAAGCTGTCATCACAGCCGTCGACAAGAAAGTACCAAATGGCATCCTGGAAGAGCAAGGTAAGCACTCGCTTTATTTGCTTTGAACCGGTTTAACTGTTTTAGGAAATGATAAAAGTTACAAGTGGTTTTGAGAGCTGGATTTATGAGTGAGACGTCTTGGCAAGTTTCGCTTTATCAAATGTGCTATATACGGCTTCCTGTTGCTTCAAGATGTTATGAGAGCAGGACGTGAGCTTTTTTTTTTATCTACACGTGCTATTCTATCTAAATGACACCATAATCGCACTAAAATTCACTTTGGCTGAGGTTTATGGGTCATATTATAGTTTTTAAAGTGATTTTTAAGGATATGTGCATACCCAGTGTTTGAAAGAGTGACCAAACCTTTGAGAAAAACATTTTTATTTCACAAACTGTTTTTATGATACAATCATTAAAAAATCTTAGTATATATACATATACAAACAATTTTCTCTTTTGGGGATTTTTTTTTTAGTGATTCATAAATGCCGATTAACTAAAAAAGTGGGTCATATTGGTCATATTATGGTTTTTATGGTGATTTTTGAGGATATCTGCATATTGAATGTTTGAATGAAGGACCAAACCTTTGATAAAAATAATTTTTTTAAATGTTGTGTTCGATTTACAGAGATAACAATTTTTTATTTCACAAACTGTAGTTTTTTATATAATCTTTACTAAAACTCAATATACATACATACATTCAGAAAACGTAAATCCAGGAGCGCTTCTTGGACTCAAAACAAGTTTGTTAGAGGTGCTCTTTGGATGGGAAAATATCGTCAACAAAGCAAAAGGAACTCCAAGGCACTCTCATTTGGAAAAAGTTAAAAAGCCTTTATTGCAGCGGCTTGGTCACATTAAACCTTTCTAAAAAACTCCAACGTGTTTCAGCACCTGGCCTTCATCAGGGAGTCAAACAGTTCTCACAGGTAAGGGGAGGTACTTAACATCTAAAAACACCAATCAGAAAGCTCCACCTTGCAGATCAATTAGTCAGGTGACATCACAACCAACAGGTGTCATCCTTACCAAACAGTGAGACATAAACATTATACCTGAAACACACTGAATATCACATATACATACTAAAACACACACACACAGTCACCAGGTAGAAGTAAACAAAATCTAGTGTAAAAATAAAAGGATGGCAACAACCAGACATAAAATCAGAGAAAAACACTAAAGTCCAGGTCTTCATTTAGGCCTGGATATTTAGTGGCTTGCAGTTTAAATATCCAAAAAGTCTCCTTCTGGTTTAACTGCCTCTGTCTATCACCTTTTCTCAAGGTCAGTGGGATGTGATCAATCCCACAGGCCTGTAAAGTAGACGGATTACTATTATGGTGTTCCATGTAGTGTCTTGCCATTGGGTAATTAATGTTGCCTGTGCGAATAGCATATTTGTGTTCGGCCAGTCTGTCTTGTAAGCGTCGTTTCGTTCTTCCAACATAAAACACTTTGCACACAGGACACTCTAATCTATAGACAACAAAAGTAGTTTTACAATTTATAAAGTGATTAATCTTAAATTGCTTTTGGGAAACAATATCCTCGAAAATTTTTGTTTGCCTTACATTAGTACAGTGATTGCAGTGGTGACATTTATAGCAACCCTTGGGTCTGGTGCTCAACCACATTTGTTCGGAATCTGGTTTTAAATAACTATGGACCAGTTTATCTTGTAGAGTAGGATATCTTCTAAAACTTACCAAAGGTGGATCAGGAAAAAACTTGCTTAAAAGATCGTCACTCTCAATAATACCCCAGTTTTTTCTTATGATTTGTTTAATTTGTTCACTCTCTGTACTATACCTAGTGACAAATACTGGTCTGTCCTTTGTCTGTTTTACTGTATTTCTTTTAAGTTTTTTAGAAAGGTTTAATGTGACCAAGCTGCTGCAATAAAGGCTTTTTAACTTTTTCCAAATGAGAGTGCCTTGGAGTTCCATATATACATACATTGTTTTAAGATTTATTTATTTTTTATTCATAAATGACAAATGACTGAAAAAAATGAGTCATATTGTTCATATTATGATTTTTATGGTGATTTTTGGGGATATCTGCATATTGAATGAATGACTTGTTTGAATGAATGACCAAACCTTGGTTGTCTTTGATTTAGGTGACGCATTTTTATTTCACAATGTTTAGTTTTTATGATATATTCTTTACTAAAAATTCTATATTTATCAGTCATTTGACATTTGTGCATACATACAATTTTCTTTTTCAGACTTTGAGTCATATGGGTCATATTATGGTTTTTATAGTGATTTTTGAGGATATCTGCATATTGAATATTTGAATGAATGACCAAACCTTCGATAAAAATACTTTTTTAAATTTTTGTTGTTGAATTATGGAGATAACACACTTTTATTTCACAAACTGTAGTTTTATATATATATATATATATATATATATATATATATATACAATGATCTTTTTCAGACTTTTTTAAAAATATATTTTTTAAAGTGATACACAAATGACTGAAAAAGTGAGTCATATGGGTCATATTATGGTTTTTATAGTGATTTTTGAGGATAAGTGCATATTAAATGTTTGAATGAATGACCAAACCCTTGATAAAAATACTTTTTTTAGTTGTTGTGTTCAGTTTACAGAGATAACACATTTTTATTTCACAAACTGTAGGTTTTTTTTTTTATATAATCTTTACTAAAACTCAATATATATACATACATACTTTTTTCAGATCTTTTTTATTTTTTATTTCATATATACAACATTCTTCCTTTTGGATTTGTTTTTTTATTTTTAAAGTGATTCACAAATGACAAATAACTGAAAAAGTGGGTCATATGGGTCATGGTTTTTATAGTGATTTTAAGGATATCTGTATTTAAGGATATCTGAATGTTTAAATGAATAATCAAACCTTTGATAATTTTTTTTTTTTTTAATTGTTGTGTTTGATTTTCAAAGATAACACACTTAGAGATAACATTTATTTTTTGCATGCATACATCCAATTTTTCTTTTTTAGATTTTAATTCATTTATTTACTTATTTTTTTTAAATGTTTAAAGAGTTTCACAAATGACTGAAAAAGTGGGTCGTAAGGTCTGGGGCATATAATGATTTTTGTAGTGTTTTTTTTTTTTTTTTTGAGGATATCTGCAGACCGAATGTTTGAATGAATGACCAAACGTTTGATAAAAATACATTTTGTTGAATTGTGTTCAAATTACAGAGATAACACATTTTATTTCACAAACTGTGGTTTTTACTAAATCTCTAACCAACCCTTATATGACTGAGAAAAAATGGCCTGACAATTATCCTGAAATAAGACTTTTAAACTGTTGCACTTTACAATAAGGTTCCATTCATTGGCTTGTCTACTTTTAGACAAGACTTTTCTAGTTTATTAATAGTAAGAAAATATCAGTATTGTGAATCGCTAAGCATCGTTTATATTATTGTCTAAAATGGTTGCATTGATTTTTTTGGGGTTTTGCTTCATAGAAACAGAGTTGTAACTAGGGGAAACACAATGCTATTCGTGGTTCGATTATCAATATTTCCTCAAAAATATTTAAATATGACTAAAACCATGTGAAAGAGGAAGAAGGTTCATTTTTAAAGTTGTTCCTGTTTGCTTTTAATAGAGTTTGCTTTTTTGTCACACAAATTGTGGCTCATGGTTAGCCATTAGTAAGAAAAATCACAAAAGAGCTGTGTTTAAGCTAGAATTTGGTTTATTAGACAGCAGTGAGATTAAATGGAGATCAAACTTGAGACTTAAGACTCAGTTCTCAGAATCTCAGATTGTTCTCTTAAGAGAGAGACCCTCGTAATGTCCTCTAGATGTTTGCATCTTCAGGTTTTGTTATATGCTTATCTAGAACCTGATTGTTGTCGCAGATTGTGCATCTTGTCAAAGGTCTTGCAGATTTATGTAACAGACTTCCTCTGCACTCTTTCTATACTATCCTGACTGAAATCTCTCTCAAGGAATATTCCCTGAGCCAAAATGAAAACGACATGCTTGAAATATGCACAAAATGTTAGTGTAAATGACATTTACTGTGTTGAATCCACTTGGCATTTCAGTCATAGAGATGTCTCAGTGTTCAGAAGTGAACGTCACACCTGTGCAAAGGGAAGTGGTTTACCGACTTTCTCCAGCTTTCTATGCCACCATTTGTTTGCCTCTTTTATGTACAATAACGTTTAAAAAAATACAGTCAAATACAGTAAAATTGTGAAATATTATTACAATTTTAAAAAACTGTTTGAATATATTTTAAAACAGAATTTATTTCTGTGATGAAATGCTGAATTTTCATCAGTCTTCAGTGTCACATGATCCTCCAGAGATCATTCTAAAATGCTAATGTAACACCAGTCACTATGTGTGTGTTTGTGTGTGCTGTATGTTGTATAGAGGAATATATAGATGTGGATAAAGATGAGGATGAGGATGAGGATGATCTTGGCTGGCCGTCAGAAGGTCAAGTATATGCGATGTCTATGAACGGGCATGATGTTTCTATAGTCTAAATTCTATATATGTCTAACATCTCACCCTCTCTAACCTCTAACCCAATGGTTGTGGGTTTCTTTTGGTGCTACAAGGGTCGCTGGTGGTTTTTTGATTTATGTTTATGAGGTATATATGCACATGCTGCTTTAAATATGCCTTTAAGTTCTTCACAAAGGCATTAAGTATTATTAAATGATGGTGTGAGCATGTTTGTTTGTTTTCCTGGGTGAAAAAACCATGATTGTAAGTTTGAGGTAATTGTCTTCAGGGGTGTGCGATGTGGCGATTTTTCACGTACACCTGAAGCGCGCGCGCTAAAAGTCTGTCAAACAGCGTCAGCGCCTGATTACTGGACTAAGCTATCTTTTGCGTCTGGTTCGCTAATACTGTCAAAAGCACACAAGGATTACATATAAACACTGCTGGTTATGTCTAAAGTGAATGTAAACAGCAAAGAGAAAAACGGACGCGCGCCTGTAGATATTATGTTTGCAGCTCTTAAAGCGACAGAACTATGAACAGAACATGCTGCCGATTGTCATTAAAGGGACAGTACACCAAAAATTACTCAGATGGTGTCCCAAACCTCTGTTAAATACACCTATGTAAATATATCTGGAAAAAAAAAGTTTGTTTTATATGTATATTATGTGTATATTTTTGTTCTTATTTTTTAATAACAAAGATTAAAAAATTACAGATTTTTATCTTCACCCAGTTTAGCCAAAACATCTGCAATTCTTTTTATTTTATATTTTGTTACTGTACCTTGTAAGGCTTTGGTTTTAAAATAGGGAAATCAGTTTGGCTGTGCTGCTCAGACAACTTGCAAAATAGTAAAACCAACATCGTAATAAAATATTTCTGAAAAATGAAATAAAATCGTGATATGATGATTTTTTTTTACCCTAATATGAAACCCAATCAAATTCATTAATAAAACTATGGAAGCCTGTTTCTGCCACTGAATTAAGAACAAAAAAAGGTAATTGCGACTTTTTATTTCACAATTCTGACTTTTTTCTCAGAACTGTGAGATATAAATGCACAATCGTGAGTTATAAAGTCAGAATTGCTAGATATAAACTCACAATTGCGAGAAATAAAGTCAGAATTGCAAAATATAAACTTGTAATTCTGACTTTTTTTTCTCGCAATTGCAAGTTTATATCACAATTCTGAGAAAAAAAGTCAGAATTGCAAGTTTGTATCATGCAATTTTGACTTTATCACTCACAATTGTGAGTTTATATCATGCAATTGCGACTTTGTTTCTCAGAATTGCGAGTTTATATATCACAATTCTGACTTTACGACTTGCAATTGTGAGTTTATATCTCACAATTCTGAGAAAAAAAGTCAGAATTGCAAGTTTTTTATCATGCAATTTTGACTTTATCACTCACAATTGTGAGTTTATATCATGCAATTGCAACTTTGTTTCTCAGAATTGCGAGTTTATATATCACAATTCTGACTTTACGACTTGCAATTGTGAGTTTATATCTCACAATACTGAGAAAAAAAAATCAGAATTGTGAGATAAGTTGCAATAACCCTTTTTTTAATTCAGTGGCGAAACAGGCTTTCATATAAAACAGACCAAATACAGATGTATTTGTATAGCACACACACACCAATAATGAAAGACAATATAAAATAAGCACAGGAAATGTGCCATCTTCTAATAACAGTTACAGCATTAGCATTTTTATATAGCAGTTCTATAATCAAAAAATCAGTTTTATATTATTGTTTATTTTTTCACTACTGCTAACCAAATCAATTGAATTAGTAAAATGTGTGTGTGTTTGTATTTCAGTTGCTGAGATTATTGTAATTTTGCACTTACAGAAACCATAAAGTAAATGTGTATTTCAACCATGAAATCATTTATATTTTCTATTTTTCAGTGTTTGTTTATAACATACATGTGCCATTTTCCTCCACAGAGCAACAGACGGTGGTCTTACTGCCCAGATCCCCTTCCACATCCAAAACATATCTCCCCATTCCTGTAGACAACTTGGAAGAAGAATATCGGATACGCTCGGCCGACGATGGGAAACTCTTCCGGGAAGAGTACAATGTGAGTGCGTTTTGAAGGAATATTGATCATGGTTAGAGATATCAAAAACACCAAAAATTTATGGTCACATTTAAGGTCCGTTTCTCACTAATAACTATGGCTATTGCCTCAATAAAGGAATAACGATATTAGTAATAAACTCCTAATTTGTTGCTTGTTAATAGTTAAGGTACACCAACAGTCAAGAAGATTTTTAACGTTTTTTTAAAGAAGACTCTTCTGCTCACCAAGCCTGCATTTATTTGATTTACAGCAAAAACTGCAAAATTTTGAAATAATTTTACTATTTGAAATAACTGCTTTCTATTTGAATATATTTTGAAATGTAATTTATTCCTTTGATCAAAGCTGAATTTTCAGCATCATTACTTCAGTCTTCAGTGTCACATGGTTCTAATATGCTGAATTTCATTATTATCAATATTTAAAACAGTTAAGTATTTTTTTCAGGATTCTTTGATTAATAGAAAGATCCAAAGATCAGCATTTATCTGAAATAAAACACCTTTTAACATTATACACTATAACTTTCAAAAGCTTGGAGTCAGTATAATTGTTGTTGTTGTTTTTTTCTCAAATTTATTTTGATTTTTTTAATAGAATTTAATACTTTTATTTAGCAAGGATGCTTTAAATTGATCCAAAGTGATTATAACTATATTTATAATGTTACAAGAGTTCTTCTGAACTTTCTATTCATTAAAGAAACTTAAAAATTAAAAAAAAATATATATACTCAGCTGTTTTTAACATCATAATAATAATACATTTATTTTGAGCAGGAAATCGCAATATTAGAATGATTTCTGAAGGATCTTGTGACTGGAGTAATGATGCTAAACATGCAGCTTTGAAATCACAGAAATAAATGACATTTTAAAATATACTCAAATAGAAAACCGTTATTTTAAATAGTAAAAATATTTCAAATTTGTACAGTTTTTTCTATACTTTGGATCAAATAAATGCATGCTTGGTGAGCAGAAGCTTTAAAAAACATTAAAAATCTTACTGTTCAAAAACTTTTGATTAATAGTTTAGTTGTTCATGTTTATGTATGGGATCTAAAATATGGTAAAACAGAAAAAGGCATTAATATGTTCTTCATAAGTACTAATAATAGTAATATGCATGCTAGTTAATAGTGAGAATAGGTCCTTAAGGGGAGACACTGCAGGCAAAAACAGTTTTTTCATGCACCTGTCAAGTTTGAGATTTTGGGCTTTTTGGTTTTTCATAAAGTGTTTTTTTTTTTTTTTTTTTTTTTTTTTCAGATTATTGGAAAGAAAACATCCAAAAAACACTTTTATAGCACGTTATCTATTTGTGTTTTCAATTACAATATACTTTACATTTGTATTCCTGTCTACATCCTGAAGGATTTTACAGAGGGATTTGTTCATCTATGATTTGCTTGATTTAATACATTTTATTCCCCAAAAATTGGTAAAAACAATATTGAATTCTGATTTTTTTCTGAATTATAGCGTGACGAAATGAGATACCCAAAATTCCCTCTGTAAAAACTTTTGACTCTAATATGTCAAAAAAATTTAACATTTAGAATTTTGAAACTGACCTCATCCAGTGTTTAGATTTTTGCACTAAAAATGTATGCACATTAGAGCACATTTCATTAAATAATGGCTCATTTGCATATTTAAACCTAACATTTCAGAAAACTTGTAATACAAAAAATGTTTGCAATTACCAATGTAATCAAACAACTGGGTAAGTAAGGTGATAACTATTAGTTAATTTTTTTTTACCCTATTCACCTGCAGTGTCTCGCCTTAAAATAAAGTGTTGACAAACTGAAAATACACTGGTGTTAGGCTCAATTGCTATGTTTTTCATACAAACACCTATTATAATGATCTGAAAACTGCAAAAATAGTTGATTATTGTTGTTTACGCTGATTGCATCACTCAAGCTGCTGAAAGTTCTGCAGTCCTTCTGGTTTCTCTGCGTGTTTTGTGGCAACACTGTTATTTTGTTTGCGGCTCGTAAAGAAGCTGATGGTGCATTATGGTGATGTTTTTAACTGGTAGAAACACGCATTCATATGGATCAGCAAATATCTTCCACATTTGCTGACAGCTCAACGGCTCTCATTTCCCACTGAGAATTACTGGAATTAAGATGTCGAGGAGTCATCGGCCATTGAGTCATTCGAGAAAGCCCCTCTCTCCTGTTTTAGACGCATGATTCAAGATTCGCTTCTCTCACAGGCCCGTGATTCAGGAACACACACTGAATGAACCATGTGGAAACCATGTTTATGCCCAACAATCTTAATAGCCACTTAAACTATTAAACTATCTGCTGGTTAAACAATGCCCTTTACATACAGGAACAAAGCGCCAGTTAATAGCATTCATTTAGGCAATAACAAAATGACAGGTTTGGTGGGAATTCGAACAGCATGATCGGTTTTGCTCTATAAATGCTATTATATAAATTCTGTGTTAGGTCGCAATTCAAGTGCAGTAAAACGATACGTCTCAGGTGTGTGATGCACAACAATGCATTTGTGTAGAGACAGAGTGCAATATACAACGCAATGAGTGTCAGTTGAATTTAATGCACAAAATGCAAGCTGTGCAAGCTTACAGCATGGCATCTAAGAATACAGTAGATGTGCATATGGTTGTATGACCATTGGTTTGTTGTTAATTTAACATAATTTATGTCGTTGGCAGTCATTACCAGGGGGTTTGACTCAAGGAACATGTGAAGAGGCCAATAAGGAAGAAAACAAGGAGAAGAACAGATATCCAAACATCTTACCATGTAAGATTTCACTCTTTTTCTCTGTTTCTACTTTTCCCAGTTCCCAGCCACCTGATCAGTCAGAGGCTATAAATATATATAAAACATAATGCTCATTAAGGCTGCATTTATTTGATTAAAAATACAGAAAAAAATGTATAAGACATAATAACTTTTAAAATTAGCACACAAAGATTAATTAAATGAGTCACACTCAGGATGTCAAGGGTCCCGCATAGGAAATGAATGGGTGGGGCACAATAAACTTTTTTTATTTTTGTATTTGTCAGATAAAACCACTAAATCAACCACAATGCAAACTGCATGCACAGAAATTGTGTATAAAATAATTACACACTCAAATTGAGGCAAATAACTGTTAAAAAACGTACACAACAACACAAAAACACAACAACTGTACAGTTTTAAAAAAGTGAGTTGTGTTACATGTAAAAAAAAAAAAAAAAAATCCCTGAAGCATATTCGTTACTTACTACAAAATAGTCAGAAGTCAGGATCTCAGTCAGAATTGCGAGATGTAAAACCATAACTTTGAGAAAAAAGTTTTTATCCCCTTAATTTTACAAAACTGTATGAAAAAATTATCTCACAAAAGTACTGCGTTCTATCTGAAAGTGTTTTCTCACAAAAATATTGCCTTTCCCTCAAAAAAATGTTTGATTTACATAGAAAATTAGTTTTCTTTCTTTTAACTCATTATTTCCATCACAAAAGTTTTTGTGAGCAAACACAGTTTATAAATTCATAATTCTGACTTTTTATCTCAAAAAAAAAGTTAGAATTGCAAGATAAAACTCACAATTCTGACTTTTTATCTCACATTTCTGACTTCTTTTCAGGAAATTCTGGCTTTTTTCCCCAGAATTGCGTAATACAAACTCAATACTGACTTTTTATCTCGGAAAAAAAGTTTGAATTGCAAGATAAAACTCATAATTCTGACTTTTTCTTTCTCACAAATGAGTTTGTATCTCACATTTCTGACTTCTTATTAGGAAATTCTGGCTTTTTTTCCCAGAATTGTGTGATACAAACTCAATTCTGACTTTTTATCTCAGAAAAAAAGTCAGAATTGCAAGATAAAACTCACAATTCTGACTTTTTTTCTCACAAATGTGTGTTGAGTTTGTATCTCGCATTTCTGACTTCTTTTCAGGAAATTCTAGCTTTTTTTCACAGAATTGCGTGATACAAACTCAATTCTGACTTTTTTCTCTGAATTGGGTCATTTAAACTTGCAATTGCAAGAAATAAAGTCTGAATTGCAAGAAACAAAGTTTTTTTTTCTCAGAAATTGGTGATATAAACTCGCAATTGTGAGAAATAATTTTCCTCACAAAAGCAAGTTTGTATCTCGCAATTCTGACTTTTTTCTCAGAAATGGATATAAACTCGCAATTGCAAAAAAAATTGCCTGTCCCTCAAAAAATGTTTTATTTGCATTGAAATGTAGTTTTCTTTCTTTCACCTCTTTATTTCTGTCACAAAGGTTTTTGTGAGCAAACACAAAGTTTATAAACTCATAATTCTGAATTTTTATCTCAGAAAAAAGTTAGAATTGCAAGATAAAACTCATAATTCTGACTTTTTCTTTCTCACAAATGAGTTTATATCTCACATTTCTGACTTCTTATCAGGAAATTCTGGCTTTTTTTCCCCAGAATTGTGTGATACAAACTCAATTCTGACTTTTTTATCTCAGAAAAAAAGTCAGAATTGCAAGATAAAACTCACAATTCTGACTTTTTTTCTCACAAATGTGTGTTGAGTTTGTATCTCGCATTTCTGACTTCTTTTCAGGAAATTCTAGCTTTTTTTCACAGAATTGCGTGATACAAACTCAATTCTGACTTTTTTCTCTGAATTGGGTCATTTAAACTTGCAATTGCAAGAAATAAAGTCTGAATTGCAAGAAACAAAGTTTTTTTTCTCAGAAATTGGTGATATAAACTCGCAATTGTGAGAAATAATTTTCCTCACAAAAGCAAGTTTGTATCTCGCAATTCTGTGACTTTTTTCTCAGAAATGGATATAAACTCGCAATTGCAAAAAAAATATTGCCTTTCCCTCAAAAAATGTTTTATTTGCATTGAAATGTAGTTTTCTTTCTTTCACCTCTTTATTTCCGTCACAAAAGTTTTTGTGAGCAAACACAAAGTTTATAAACTCATAATTCTGAATTTTTATCTCAGAAAAAAGTCAGAATTGCAAGATAAAACTCATAATTTTGACTTTTTATCTCAGAAAAAAGTTAGAATTGCGAGATAAAACTCACAATTCTGACTTTTTTCTCACAAATGTGAGTTTGTATCTCGCATTTCTGACTTTTCAGGAAATTCTGGCTTTTTTGCAGAATTGCGTGATACAAACTTAATTCTGACTTTTTTTCTCTGAATTGGGTGATATAAACTTGCAATTGCGAGAAATAAAGTCAGAATTGGAAGATATAAACTCAGAATTCTGACTTTTTTTCTCAGAAATTGGTGATATAAACTCGCAGTTGTGAGAAATAATTTTCCTCACAAATGCGAGTTTGTATCTCGCAATTCTGACCTTTTTTTTTTTTTTCCAGAAATGGATATACACTCACAATTGCGAAAAAAGTACATTTAAGATTTTAAAAATATATTTTGTATTTAAGTACAATAAATATCACATACTTTAAGACTTTTACTCAAGTAATATTCTAAACTGTGACTTTAACTTCTACCAAAGTCGTTTTCTGGTAAGATATCTGTACTTTTACTTAAGTATGGCTTTTATATATATGATATGAATGATTCATGTTGTTGATTGTTATGTTATGTTGCTGTGCTTATTTTGGGTGATATTAAACTGACATTTTGCCACCCTCACACATCTACAACTTCTCTACATTAACCACTTTCAGTTCCTTGCGCCCACATCCATGGCATTTCATTGTTTTACTTCTTTTTAAAAGAGCTGTTTTTTATTTGTCACCATTTTTTAAAAGCATGAGAAGTAGCAAACAAAAAAGTGTCTATGTTTAGAAAAAAACATAATTTTTGTCTTGCCCGTTATCCAGATGACCATTCCAGAGTGATTTTAACAGAGATCGATGGAGCCCCATGTTCAGATTATATCAATGCTTCATATATCGACGTAAGTGATTTGTAATGCTGTAGAAATGCATCAATGCACTGTGAAGATTTGATGCATCAAACATGCATTTACCTATATGTACAGTTCTTGAGCATGTAAATGTAAAACACTGTTGTAATGCATTGCATTATTTAGTAAATAGCCATTTGCAAATTAGAGAAGTAATATATTTGCATTTAAATGTTGGTTTCATAAGTTTGTGCTTCTCTCTTGTGCTTTTTTTCTTTCTAGGGTTATACAGATAAGAATAAGTTCATTGCAGCACAAGGTAAAAATAAGATTTTGTGAGCAGTCACATGACTGACAACAGTTTCAGTTGGTATAAGCATATAATTAGAACTGATAAGATGACGTCTGTGTTTCAGGTCCGAAACAAGACACGGTCGCAGACTTCTGGAGAATGATATGGGAGCAGAAATCATCTACTATTGTAATGCTTACGAATCTGAAAGAGAGAAAAGAGGTATGTGTCCTTTTTTTGGATTTCTGGTCTGTTTCCTTGTACGTTGATCGTCTGTTAAATAGTAGAGTTAATGAGAAGCCCTTTTGTTCAGAAACTGGGTGCAATTTCTGTGTTGAATGTCAAATTGGCACAAATTGGTTTTCATGCAATTTGCCAAAAATCAGCACTATGAAAAATTCTAAAGATTCATATAAAAACAGAAAAAAGTTGTTTTTATTTTTTTATTATTATTTATTTATTTATTCATTTATTTTTATTTGTCATGACTACTTGTAGTGACTATTTGCAAACTGAGGTCCAAATACTGTAACTACAAGTATAAATGGTAGGGCTGTCAATAGATTAAAATGGTTAATCATGATTAATTGCGCATTTTTTATGTGATTAATCACGATTAATCTGTACTTTCTGCCTTTTTCCAGGTAAATGTAGGTGTCTTTCCAAAAAAAAAAAAACACTTGGAGATTCCAAAAGGACACCAAATAACTAAATTATATAAGAAGTCTATATAATACACAAGTTTATAATGTAATTATTGATGTAAATGTAATTATTTTTGTAAACTATAGTTTTAAATTTCAAATTTAAATTCAAATTTTTACTTTTCACTTCACGTCACTTCACTTTTTATTTTATATTATTTTATTATTTTATGTGAGAAAAAAAAATAAAAATAGATTATTACCTAAGCAAAGCAAGTTAGCTGTATTTTTATTAGCTTAATTTTGTATTTTATTTTTTATTTTATTCAAACAAGGAGTAAAAATATAAAAAAATACATAAAATAAATTACGAAATAAACTAAAATATTGGTAACTATACTAGAAGCTATATATTTTGCTACCAATACAAAGCAGGTTAGCTGTATTTTATTTTCTATTTTATTTCAATTTTATACAAGTGGGTAGAAATATATACAAATCTAAATAAATTAATTAATTAAGAAATAAACTAACATAATGGTAACTATACTAGAAGCTATTATTTCTGCTACCAATACAAAGCAGGTTAGCTGTATTTTTATTAGCTTAATTTTTATTTTATTTTATACAAGTGAGAGAAAATATAAAATAGATAAAAGCTAAAAGCTAAAATATTGGTAACTATACTAGCAGCTATATTTTTTGCTACCAAAGCAAAGCAGGTTAGTTGTATTTTTATTAGCTTACTTATAGTTTTAAATGTAGAAATTAAAATAACATTCTAATTTGTATTATTTATATTATTTTATATTTTATTTTAATTTTATACAAATAAGTAAAAATATAAAAAATACATAAAAAATAAATTAAGAAATTAACTAAAATTATGGTAACTATACTAAAAGCTATTATTTTTGGTTCCAATACAGAGCAGATTAGCTGTATTTTTATTAGCTTAATTTTTATTTTATTTTATGCAAGTGAGATAAATATATAAAATAGAAAAAAGAAATAAGCTAAAATAATGGTAACAATACTAGGAGCTATATTTTAAGCAAATAATGGTAACTTTTTTATTTTATTTTATATTAATTAAATTTAAAAAGCAAAACAGACCAAAGCCAAGCAAGCAAAAGCTGAGGCAGTATTTTTATTAGCTTAATTTTTCTATTGTTTTATTTTTCTATTGTTTTATTTATTACTTTTTTATTATTGTATATTTTATACAAATGAGAATATAAAAAAAATTGATAAAAAGAAATGTATACATTTTTAAAATTATTTTATTTTAAAAAGAAATTAAGAAATAAACTAAAATAATGGTAACTATACTAGCAGCTATATTTTTTGCTACCAAAGCAAAACTTAATTTATTTTATAGTAATAAATAATGTTTTTTTTTTCATTTTACTAAATTATTTTATTTTGTTATTTTTGTTTTATTAATTGTTTATTATTTTATATTTTATAATTTTTAAATTAATTTTTTTTTATTTACATATTATTATACTATATATTATATAACATTATATAAAATAATTTTACTTTAAAAATGTATTACATTTTAAAATTTAATCAGCCTCTTACTGCTTATTGTAGTAATATAGTAACATTACATTACATATGTGACCCTGGACCACAAAACTGGGGTATATTTGTAGCAATAGCCAAAAATACATTGAATGGGTCAAAATTATTGATTTTTCTTTTATGCCAAAAATCATTAGGAAATTGAGTAAAGATCATGTTCCATGAAGATTATTTGCAAAATTCCTACTGTGAATATATCAAAATGTCATTTTTTATTAGTAATATGCATTGTTAAGAACTTAATTTGGACAACTTTAAAGGTGATTTTCTCAGTATTTTGATTTTTTTGCACCCTCAGATTCCAGATTGTCAAATAGATGTATCTCGGCCAAATATTGTCCTATCCTAACAAACCATACATCAATAGAAAGCTTATTTATTGAACTTTCATATGATGCATACATCTCAGTTTTGTAAAATTTAACCTTATGACTGGTTTTGTGGTCCAGGGTCACATATATGTTTTTACACAAAGTATTCCCTTCAAACCACTGTCTAAAACATTGCACATCCTCTCATAGTTATTCCATATAGCTTTAAAAAATCATTGGAATGCAAAAACAATCACTACAGAGCCACTAAATTATTTTTGATTTCATTTGAGTGCTTTTCTATAAACTCGATTTGTTGGTCATCCTCAGCAATAACCCACAAGTGTCTCGGTTTCGATCGTCTCCAGTGTTCAGACGTCGCAAAGCCGCCACCCGACTCGTCTTTCTCTCCTCTCCATCACGTCTCTAGAAAGACGAATCAATAAGACACAGATTAAAATCAGCTTTGGGTCGGGCTTGGAATCGATGATTTTAATAATGGCTGATAGAGCTCTCTCTGGCTTTAACCTAATTAGTCGGCAAACTCTCATTAAGAGAGATTTATCCTGCGCTCTCGGGCTGGATAATGCTGATTGACGGACAGACTGTTTTAAGAGCTCAGATTAGCATCACGGAGTCTTAGAAGTCACCTTTACTACTCTAATGCACTTACAGCTGTTCAGTGGCAGTGTTGGACTCATTTACTCGACAGGATTGACATGTAATGCGTTTATGTTTATCTATAGATCCACATGTTTTGACCTTGTGTCGTGTTCTCAGTTTTATAGCATAATGACTAGCAGAAGACGTTCATGTCTTTCTGTTTTTTTGACACTGAGTAACTTTTATTAATAGCATTAACAGATACTGTTACATTTCAGTAGTGTATTATTTGTCTTTTCAGATATTTTCATGTTTGAATACAATGTAACATTCACTTATTAATGTAAGACAATATCAATCAATAGCAATCATTTTTGTGTTTGAAAAGCAATATTTTGTATTGAATATAATTTTTTTTCAATGCGAATGTTTGTGTAATAAAAGTACATTTTTTCATATTAATTACACTTTAAAAGCAAAACAGACTAAAGCAAAGCAAGCAAAAGCTGAGGCTTTTTTATTAGCTTAATTTTTATTTTATTATTTCATTTTATTTTATTTTATTATTTTTTCTTTTGTTTTATTTCTTTTTGTTATTTTGTATTTAAAAAATAAAAAGTGATAGTATTAAAACATTAAAAATGCTAAAAATAAATGAAGAAATAAACTAAAAAAAAATTATTTTATTTTTATTTATTTTATTTATTATTTTCTTTTGTTTTATATTTTATTCAAGTAATAATTTTTTTTTTTTTTTATTCAAGTAAGAATATAAAAAAATAAAAAATTACTAAAAAGAAACAAATAAACTAAAATAATGGTAACTATACTAGCAGCTATATGTTTTGCTACCAAAGCAAAACTTATTTTATTTTATAATAATAAATAATAAAGTTATTTTATTTTACTATATTATTTTATTTTATGTTATTTTTTGTTTTGTTTTATTTATTTTTATTATTTTATACTTTATACAAGTGAGAAAAAATAATAATAATTGATAAAAAAAAAAGAAATGAAGAAATAAACTAAAATAATGGTAACTATATTAGCAGCTATATTTTTTGCAACCAAAGCAAAACTTATTTTATTTTATTATATTTTATAATACTAAATAAGAAAGTTATTTTATTTTACTATATTATTTTATTTTATGTTATTTTTTGCTTTGTTTTATTTATTTGTATTATTTTATATTTTATACAAGTGAGAAAAAATAATAATAATTTATAAAAAGAAATGAAGAAATAAACTAAAATAATTTTTAGTTTATTTTATTTTATGCAAATGAGAAAAAAATATTAGAAATTGATAAATAAAAAATTAAGAAATAAACTTAAATAATGGTAACTATACTAATGGTAACTGCCAAAGCAAAGTATTTTTAGTAGCTTAAATTTTATTTTATTTTATTTATACAAGTGAGAAAAATATGTATAAAAAATAAGAAAAATTTAAATAACGGTGGCTTATTTATGTAACGTATTTATTGACTTGAATTACTTTAATCAGTGCAAGTAAGAAAAATATTTATTTTAATTATTAATTAGGGCTGTCAAATGATTAATCATGATTAATCACATCCAAAATAAAAGTTCATGTTTACATACTAAATGTGTGTTTTCTGTGTTTATTTATTATGTATATATAAATACACACACATACATGTATTTTCAAGAATTTGTTTTAGATTTATATAGAAAATATTTATAATTCTATATATAGTCTAAATTAAATAGAAGTATAACTATTCATTCATATAAATATTTGTTTAAATCTATACATGTATGTGTGTGCATTTATATATATATATATATACATAATAAATATACACAGTAAACACACATTTAGTGTGTAAACATAAACTTTTATTTCGGGTGTGATTAATCGTGATTAATCATTTGACAGCCCTAATATTAATACAACTCAAGAAATTAAACTAAAACAACTATTAGCATTTAAAAATAATTAAGTACATAAATAAAAAAAAAACATGTACAATATAAACTAATCTACTGGTAACTAGTATAAATGTGCTGTGTTTGTCTCTGTAGGATAAGTGCTATCAGTATTGGCCTGATCAGGGATGCTGGACGTACGGAAATGTTCGTGTGGCTGTGGAAGACTTTACAGCTCTGGTGGACTACACCATACGCAAATTCTGTGTGCAATATGTAAGTCTGAACATGCTCTCTCACACAGTTTATTCTTGATCTCAATTGTGTTTGTGGCTTTGTTTAAGTGCATGTATATATGTGTTGTTTCCTGTGTCATCTCACCTGTCTCTGTGTCCACCACAGCAAGCCGGCGACGGCACCAAAACGCCTCGTCTGGTCACGCAGCTTCACTTCACCAGCTGGCCTGACTTCGGCGTTCCCTTCTCGCCCATTGGCATGCTCAAGTTTCTGAAGAAGGTGAAGCAGGTGAACCCATCGTACGCCGGGCCCATCGTGGTGCACTGCAGGTAGGTTGTGTTGCATGTGACTGCTGTACACTTAGACTTGCCACTAGACCGTAACCAGAATACCAGGCGAGAACTTGAGCTGTAGAGAAAGACACTTGAGGTGTGAAAGTCTCATTGAAATGTGAAGTGTGACACGTTTTGGTCTGTGATATGTTCTAGCAAAGATGCACATGACATTTTGACCTTGTGTTGTGTTCTTTGCATTATAATGATTAGCTGAAAACTTGTCACTATTTTCTTTTTTGAACTTATTAATACCATCAATAGATATTATTACATTACTATATTAGTTAACTAAAAATGTTAATGAAAGTCAATATTAATCATTAACCTCATCATAAAACTAATTTTAGCATTATATTAGTAATTAATACTTGTAGCTTTATTTTAAGGTTCATTTATTATTTAATACAAGTACAACAAAATTAAGTAATAAGCTAAAATAATAGTAACTATACTGTTTTTGCGAACAAAGCAAAGCAGTTTAGCTGTATTTTTATTAGCTTAATTTAATTTTATTTTATTTTTAAAATTAAAACTTAAAAAATGTAAAAATTTAAAACTGAAACAAACAAACATATAAAAATTAGCATTGGTCTCTTGCTATATTTTATTTTATTTTATTTTTATTTTATTTTTGTGTTTTTATTATTTTTATTATTTAATTTATTTTACTTTCATATTTTATTTATTCATTTATTTAAATTTTATACAAGTGAAAAAAATGTAAAAAAAAAAAAAAAAAAAAAATATATATATATATATATATATATATATATATATATATATATATATAATATTTGTTTTAATATAACTACTCAATACATTATAAATATATATTAGTAATTATATAATATTATGTAATATTACTTATAAATAAATATTTTAAAATAATATAGCACAAATTACATATTTATATTTATTTCATTATTATCTTTTAAATGTATAATAAAAATATGTTAATCAATATGTAATGTTGAATTACTTGTTAATGAGTTATTTATAAAAAAATTAAATAAAAATAAAACATCCGACAATAAGAAATTAAAAAATAAAAGGAAATAAACTAAAATAACTTATTTGATATATTTATTTATAATTACATTTATTCAATACAAGCAATACAATTATTTATTTTAATATTAGTACTTAATACTTGATAATTAATTATTATTATTAATTATAATACTTGATTAGTAATTATATAATAATATGTAATATTATTTATAAATAAATATTTTAAAGCAATGTAGAAAGAAATAAACTAAAATAATGATAATTATACTAGTAGCTATATTTTTCTGCTACCAAAAGCAATGAAGGTTAGCTGGTTATATTTTTTTATTATTTTTTTTATAAAGATACTAAATATAAAAACATTAAGAAATTAAAAAATGTAAATAAATTAGGAAATAAGCAAAAACAGCTTATTTAATGTATATATTTATAAATGACATTTATTCAATAAAAGCAATCCAATTATTTATTTTAATATTATTACTTAATATTGTATTGAAATATATTAGTAATTATATCATGTAATAATATTTATAAATGTGTATTTTAAAATAATGTAGAAAAAATCTATATTTATGGTTTTCATAATATATTTATTATGTATGCTATATTTAAACACCAAAACCTTTTGTTTCGAGATTTTACTTTTTTAATCACCTCTGATAATCAATATAAAACATTAATAAATAATGATTAAATATATCAATTAAAAGCCTATTTTTATCATTAACATAATTACAAAGCAATATTATTGTTCTGTTTTTGTACTGTACAGTATTAAATATTTTAAAATATTTATAATATATATATATATATATATATTTTTTTTTTCCTTATATTATATAATGTTTGATTACATGTTAATAAAAGTCAATATTATTCATTAACATTAAAAAGCGATATTACTGTACTGTATTTGTAAATTTCAGGTTAGCTGCTGACAATGATTAAATAAAGTAAATGAGAAATTATATAATAATATATAATATTGTTTATAATTAAATTAAAATAAATTAATTAATTAAAATATATTATTTAAACAATTTTAAAATATTAAAATACATATATGAAAATGATAGATATTCATTTAAAATAAATTATTAAATAAAATAAATTATTAATTAGAAACAACATGGCAACCACACAGAACACCTTAGCATTGTGGCAGCGATGTTTACATGAGCAAAAAACACGATTTTTTACATCAGGACATGTTAGAATATAGTAAAACATAATATTTCATATTTCAAATGCTAGAGATGCAGGATCTACACAATTATATCTTTTTAAAGCTTTTTTAGCATTTGACATTGAAGTTTCATCAAGAGCCCAAACTTCCTGACCAAACGTCTTACTTTCACAAAGCAACAGTAACTTCCAGAACAAAAGTGCACATTTGAATTTCAACTTTAGTAAAAAGGACAAATTTTCCATAACTTCCATCCACAGTAATTATTTTTGCGACCTGGCGGACCCTTTTGCGTCAGTCTGTCACGCATACATAATTTATTGGATCGGACAATGATATACATTATTCAGAGCGATTAGCATGTGATTTGAATTAGGTGAATGAAGGTCTTTTCTCGAATATATGAAATGAATTGATGTCAGTTGAGTGGCTGTTTTTCATGACACAATGGCCAGTCTGTCCTCTCGTCATCTGTGTGTGTGTCACAGTGTTGACCGTCTGCCCTCATCCTGTGTCCTGAACAACCAAACGCAGCGTCAGCAATACCAAACACTTCATTTCCTGTCAAAAGCTCTATTGAGTGGGTGTTCAATCGTTTGGTTGTTTACTTACTCACGCCCTCTAGTGTTCAAAAGGAAAATGTTTGTCT
>NC_133382.1:36943125-36948125 GCF_049309525.1 Garra rufa
CATTTATTTTAGCATTTTTTTTTAACTCTTTTATATTAAATACATTTCATTGAGCTATTTTTAATTCTTTAAATACTTTAAGTAAACAAGATATTTTAAAATTAAAATAGTTTTATTTATTTTTTAATGTTATCCATTTAAAAGCATATTAATCCATATTTGCATTTATTTTAAAATATTTTTATTATTCACTTTTTACCTTTCTGTAATTTCATTTAGATGCATTTTGAAATTTTATATTTGTACTTGATTATTAAACATTATATACATGTTTGATCCTTTTGTAAAACTGATTAAACCTTTATTTATCCAGTAAACCCATTTTAAATAATAAGACATATTTTTGATGTCTTAGTTGATTAAACCTTTTAGTCATTTGCGTTATTTTCAACATTTTATTTATTTTAAATAAATTTAATTTAGCCATTTTTAATTCTTTAAATACTTTAAGTAAATATAATTTGTATTATTATACTTTTTTTTTTAAATATTTACATTTTTATCACTGACTTTTTTTTACCTTTGTCATTTTTCACTTATAAGCATTTTTAAATTTTATATTTGTACTTGATTATTAATCATTATATACATGTTTGATCCTTTTGTAAACCTGATTAAACCTTTATTTATACAGTAAACCCAATTTAAATAATAATATATTTTTACTTTATTTTTAACCATATTTTAAAGCTGATTAAACCTTTTATTTAGTAATTTGCATTCATTTCAACATTTTATTTATTTTAAATACATTAAATTTAGCCATTTTTAATTCTTTAAATACTTTAAGTAATTTTTTTTATATATATATTTACATTTTTATTACTGACTTTTTTTACCTTTGTCATTTTTCTTCACTTATATTTTTACTTCATTATTAAACATTATATACATGTTTGGTCCTTTTGTAAACCTGATTAAATCTTTATTTATCCAATAAACCTGACTAAAAATCATACACAGGACAACGACGTGATTTCATAATGCATTTGTTTATTTATTTGTAAATCCTTGGCCTTCTGCAAGGCAACAATCAGTGATGTGTGTGCTTTAAAAACCTGTGCAGTGTTTCTCAGCGTCATTCTCAGGGAAACAGAAACAGGACGTTTAAGGTCAAAGGTCTCATACAGTTGTCTAATAGAAGAAGTTCTCGCTGATGTGACACCATGTAAATGTGTGTACTTTAGCCATTTCCTGTCAAACCTAAATAAATTGAGCTGTCTTTATGTATATTTGCTGCTTTGAAACCAAAAAAAAAAGTCAAAAATGTTCACATTTGCAATGGCCGATGAGCACAATGTTAAAAGACAGGAGCAAAACAACTTTCTGACACAATGATATCGCTCATAAATCGTAAGACAATAACTCTGAATAAATAAAATGGCATGTAACATTCACATACATGTTTCATCTGGCAGGACGTCCTGTCTGCATAAATACAAACCACCTACAGCTTTACAAATTCTACATGAGTCGCTTGATAAAAAAATCTAAACAATTAGTCAAACAAATGAACAGACGAAACACTATTTTACAATAACAACAGAACTGTCCAAACTGGAATGATCCGTCATGAGAACGACCGAAATAAAATTCAAATAATCCATTTAAATATGTTATAAAGGCGACAAAACAATTTACAGTTTTCCAAACTTTAGTAGCCTTAGTATATTACAGATAGATGCGGTCGTTTAGTAACATGGAGGAGAAGTGCATAGCAAAATAGAGCGTAATTATCTTCCAGTCGCCGTGTAAAATCCTGATCGACTGATGTGTAAAAAAGCATCAAACTCAAACATTTAAGGCAGATTAGATCATTTGAAATTGGCATAGTCTGAGAAAATGTCGACAAAGTCCTGTACCACTCTGTAGCAGAAATCATACTGTTCCTGCAAACAGAAAGAAAAAACACAATAAATAATACATTATTATATAATCATATAATAAAAAAAACATACTTTACTTATTGAGAAATAAGCTATTGAGAAATATGTAGAATTATTTATTATAATTTATAGAAATATACCAGTTGTCAAATTTACTACAAATTAATATTTTTTTTTAAATTATGTAATATTAATCATATAAATGTAATTAATTTATAATTAATTTATATTATTATTTAATTTATTTATATTTGTATTGCTTGTAATAGGTCATAATATTTCTTTAAAATAAGAAAATATCTGAAAATCATTACATGTAATAAATTATATCATAAATCAATTATGTAATATTAATCATATGAATGTAATTAATTTATAATTAATTTATATTATTATTTAATTTATTTATATTTGTATTGCTTGTAATAGGTCATAATAATTCTTTAAAATAAGAAAATATCTGAAAATCATTACTTGTAATAAATCATATCATAAATCAATTATGTAATATTACTCATATAAATGTAATCAGTTTATAATTAATTTATATTATTAATTTATTTATTTATTTATATTTGTATTGCTTGTAATAGGTCATAATATTTCTTTAAAATAAGAAAATATCTGAAAATCATTACATGTAATAAATCATATCATAAATCAATTATGTAATATTAATCATATAAATGTAATCAATTTATAATTAATTTATATTATTATTATTTAATTAATTTATTTATATTTGCATTGCTTGTAATAGGTCATAATAATTCTTTAAAATAAGAAAATATCTGAAAATCATTACTTGTAATAAATCATATCATAAATCAATTATGTAATATTAATCATATAAATGTAATCAATTTATAATTAATTTATATTATTATTTAATTAATTTATTTATATTTGCATTGCTTGTAATAGGTCATAATAATTCTTTAAAATAAGAAAATATCTGAAAATCAATACTTGTAATAAATCATATCATAATTCAAATGGGTCAAATTTAATTTGAAAAATAAAAATATATGAAATTAGCATTAAACATCCTTCTTTTTAAATAATGGTAATAATATCAATCATATTAATTTTTACAATATAAAATATAATTTCAATATCTAAAAATATTATTTAATTAATTTATATTAAATATCATAAAATATTTTCATCATGATTGTATTATTATTCATATTAATTAAACATTATAAATTACTCTGACAATTTATATTATTATTTACTTAATATATACATATATATTACTTGTATTAAATCATAAAATTAATTGGAGAAAATTAAATTTATATGAAATTTAATTAATTTGTATTAATGGATTCAAATTAAACTAATATGGAATTGGCATCAAATATTTTAATCCTGGGTATTTTATTATTATTTTATAAGTTTATTATTTTATATATTTAATATATTTATTTATTTTTTAGATATAATTTTTTTTGATATTTTATGTTATTTTTATTTATTATTATTAATCATTAAATATTACCGATTACACTAACACTTTATATTATAATTATTTAATTAACATATTGCTTTTATTAATTCATAGAACTAATTGGGTAAAATTTAAGTCATATGAAAGTTGCATTGAAATCCTTGTTTTTATAATAATGGCTATAATATTAATCATATTAATTTCAACAATATAACTAATTATTATTTAATTATTTATATGAATCAACATAAATTCAATTAATATGGAATTTGCATAAAATATTTGTATGGTTTAATAATTATTTATATTAACAAAATATTACCAATTAATTCATAAACACACACATTTTTTTTTTTACATATATTTTAGGTTTGCACTGACCACTGTCTGCACCATGTGTGGCCTCTGCATTCGTAAACTCTTCACAGTCTGAAACACATCCAGCAAACCCTCGGCTTTCACTCGCTCCAGAATATTACTGAGAGCGATAAACGTACCGGTCCGACCCGCTCCGGCACTGCAGAGCACACAAAAACATACAAAAAACACATGACATAGTTAGTCCAGTTAGAAAATTACTAGTTGAACAATAGTTGAACTAGTTGTTCAAGTACCTCAGTTTTTATAAAACCATGAACATGCAAATGTATTGTTAAATCATTGAAAAATTAACTTGAAATCTCAGGTTGTACTTATTTTACTCATTACAATTAAATAGTTTAGGTCCAAGGGCTTCAGCAATTCCACAATTTTTGTGGAAATAAAGTAACGATTAACAATTGTTTTATTAAAAATTAATAAATAAATAAAATACAAGTTTAACAATGTACTAAAATAAGTTTTGGGAAATAAATTACAGGTTAACTGAAAAATAATAAAATAAATTTCAGTTTAACTTCAGTTAATATTAAAATAAAAACAATCCCTAACAAATTTTCAGTTAACTAAAAAATTTAATTAAATTCAGTTTAACTAGATGTACTAAAATAAAAACGATCCCTAACAAATTTTTGAGAAATAAAATAACAGTTAACTGAAAAAATAAATAAATGAAAAAAATAAAAAATAAAATAAAAAAACAGTTTGGGAAATAAAATAACAGTTAACTGGAAAATAAAATAACATAAAATAAAAAAATTAAAATCAAATCAAATCAAATAAAAATTTCAGTTTAATGTGATGTACTAAAATTAAAAACTATTCCTACCATATTTTTAGGGAATTAAATAACAGTTACCTGAAAAATAAAATAAAATAAAATAATTTCAGTTTAACGACGTACTAAAATTAAACCTATTTCTAAAAACCTTTGGGAAATAAAATAACAGTTAACTGGATAAAAAAAAATAAAATAAAATTCAGTTTAGCTAGAAATAAAAATGATCCCTAACAATTTTTTGGGGAATAAAATAATAGTTAACTAAAAATAAATAAAATAAAATTCAGTTTGGAAAAAAAAAGAAAAAAAAAAAGAAAAGAAAAAATAAATAAAAGAAAATAATTTCAGTTTAACTCGACGTACTAAAATAAATATTTTGGAAATAAAATAACAGTTACCCGAAAAATAAAATAATTTCAGTTTAACTTTATGTACTAAAATTAAACCCATTCCTAAATAACAGTTAACTGGAAAAAAAAAAAAATTTAAAAAAATTAAATTA
>NC_133382.1:36950625-37013795 GCF_049309525.1 Garra rufa
AAAATAAAAAATAAAAAATTAAATTAAATTAAATTAATAAAATAAAAATAAATACAAAATAGTACATAAAATAAAATAAATAAAAAATATATGTAAAATAAAAAATAAAATAAAATAAAATTTTAAAATAAACTAAAGTAAAAAAAATAAAAATAAGAAATAAAATAAAATAAAAACAAATAAAATATAATAAAATACTGAAAGAAGCCAATGTTAACTTTCATAATGTTTCATCATATGTTTGTTTGTTGGCTGGTAAATTGGCCAAAAGTTCTTTCTGGACAGTAAAATAAAAAATAAATAAATAAATAAAATAAAGTAAAAAAAAAAAAAATAATAAATTTTAAATTAAATTAAGTTAAATTAATAAAATAAAAATAAATACAAAATAGTACATAAAATAAAATAAATAAAAATATATGTAAAATAAAAAATAAAATAAAATTAAATTTTAAATTAAATTAAAATAAATTAAATTAAAAATAAATTAATTAAATATAGAAAAAAGCCAATGTTAACTTTCATAATGTTTCATCATGTTTGTTTGTTTATTTCAGTTTATTTAAAAATAAGGAAAATACAAAAATTAAGAAAGATTAATGGATGGTACATTGGCCAAAAGTTGTTTTTGGACACAGTAAAATTAAAAAAAAAAAAAAGAAAAAAAAAAAGAATAATAATAATAATTAATTACATTAAAAAAATGTAAAATAAAAGATAAAAAAAATTAAACATAAACATTTGGTACATTGGCCAAAAGTTGTTTTTGGACACAGTAAAATAAAAATAAATAAATAAAAATAAGAAATAAAATAAAAAAATAATTAAATTAATTACATTAAAAAAATTAAATATAAAAGATAAAAAAATTAATTAAATAAAATTAAATATTGTAAGAAACCAATGTTATATTTCATCACAAACCGCCCCTGAAAAGACTCATTAAAACTTACATCAATAAAAGATGCGTTGACATAATCAGTGAACTCCTGCCCTCTCTTCATGGAAAGGATGACTCGGTTAAAATCATCTGAACAAATGAACCAGAAAAGATGTAAATTGACCTTTGGCATAAACGGCACGTCTCACGATTACAACTAAAGTCACAGGCAGAACAGGAAAAGGAAGAGAGATTTCTGATTAACTTCCTTGTAAACAAAGCCGAGCAGCACAACAACATACATTTTACACAGAAGCAAGACATTAAATATCTAAAACATATTTAAACTCACATGGAATAATCTGCAGGACTCTGTTTTTCTTCATGTTGGCAGGCAGGTTGCCCGTCCTCATGTTTTCCTTCATTATACGCATGTTTGTCAGTTTCTGCAAAACCAATGCAAACGCATTAATGACATGTCAAATCCAGATCAGTAAACAATCACACACCACTAAAATCCTCACCTTAAACTCTTCCTCCAGGCCGACGCGGTCCAGCGGCGCACTGGTGTTGTGAAGTTTATCCAAGTGACCCTCCAGAGAAGAAACGTCCAGCTCTGTGTCTCCATACAGGAAGTACTCCAGCAGAGCCTGATAGATGAACGAGTACTGCAACTACAACACAAATCACATTTTCAGTACATCTTTAAGCATCTATGACTTCCAGGTAACTACTTCTGTCACCTGTTTTTTCTGTAATGAGAGTAAATGAATTAGGTGAATGCAAAAAAAATATGCAAAAAGCAATGACTTGGTCTACTTACATCTGTCTGAACGAGCTGCGATCTCTGCTCTCGTATTCGTGAGACGAACCCGAAGACGTCTACTTTCTTTTCTGCGTACATCATGTCAATCATGCCATCGATGACGATGAACGTTCCTGTTCGGCCCACGCCGGCACTAACAAAAAAAAAAAAAAAAAAAAAAAACAGAACAGATGCAATTATTCAAAATATGAACAATATGAAAATATAATTATGAATGATTTACCAATGCAAGTTTTTCCAAAAAATAATATATATTTTTAGAGTGTAATCGATTTATTTTATTTTATTTTTTAGAAATAGATTTTATATATATTATATTTATTATTATTTATGTACTCTTTTATGTTGACTTTAAAATTAATTTAAAAATCACTTTAAAATTATAAAATAATACAATCACCTTGATTTATCCTTGATAGATCATTTTTTAGCAGAATTTTTTTTTATATTTTGTACTTAGCATTATTTTTTTAAAATACAAATATTATATTCAGACTGTTTAATTTCTTATTTATTTATAAAAAAATATAAAATTAATTAAAAATTAATGGTCCACTTCTGAAAACCAAACTTTTAAAATTATTTATAATACAGAGATGAATGAAAATATTTTTTTCAGCAGAATATTTTTTTATTTTGTATTTGATAATGTATTCAGACTATAAAATATTTGTATTTGTAAATTATAATTCCAGTTTACTTTAAAATGATAAACTATATTAAAATTAATAAAACAAATATATAGTCCACTCATAAAATAAATAAAAATGTACTACTGAAACTACTGAAAACCAAATGATTAAAGTCATTATACAAAGACAATCACCTTGATAGATAAATAATATATATATTATATTTAGAAATACAAATATTATATATTCAGACTATGCTTAATTGTTTGTTTATTTATTTATGTATTTATTAACCAATTGTTCACAATATAAATCAAAGACCTTGATGGATAAAAATCTATATTTTTTTCTAGTCTAATCTTTTTATATTATTTTTATAATAAGATTTTATATTTATTATATTTAAATGTCCATTTTATTCCATTATAAATTTTCCCATTAAAATTATAATTATAGTTCACTTGAAAATTAATTATTTTTCTAAATTAATAGAAAAAAATTGTCCGCTCCTGAAAACCAAATTATTAAAGTTATCATACAGAGACAATCTTATCGATAAAAAAATAGCAGAATTGTTTTTATATATTGTTTATTTGATAAAAAATTAAAAATAAGATTGTTTAATCATTTGTTTATTTATGTATATATTTACTAATATTTTTTAAAAATTAATAGTCCTCTCCTATTTTTATTTTACTGTTTAATTTGTAATCATTTGTTTATTTATGTATATATTTACTAATATTTCACAATATAAATCAACGACCATGTTGGATAAAAAAAAACATTTTCCTAGAACAATATATGCATAAATATTTATTTTAAAATATTTTTAGGAATATTTTTTATTTTATTTTATTTTCCTACCACTTTTTCACCCAAAAATTAATTATCTTGATGGATAAACATCAACCATATTTTTTATAGAATGTTTTACATTTTACATTCATTCATTTATTCATTCATTCATTCATTCATTCTAGTTTATGTTGATATATATTATATAAATTATTGCAGTCCACTCCAGAGAATGAGATTATTAAAATATTAAAATACATTATGGATAATATATATATATATATATATATATATATATATATATAGAGTCATGGTTGTCTACATTTGTGTTAATAAAAATGTTTTAATTATTGTCTTATTTTGTCAGACAAACATTTTCCTTTTGAACACTAGAGGGCGTGAGTAAGTAAACAACCAAACGATTGAACACCCACTCAATAGGGCTTTTGACAGGAAATGAAGTGTTTGGTATTGCTGACGCTGCGTTTGGTTGTTCAGGACACAGGATGAGGGCAGACGGTCAACACTGTGACACACACACAGATGACGAGAGGACAGACTGGCCATTGTGTCATGAAAAACAGCCACTCAACTGACATCAATTCATTTCATATATTCGAGAAAAGACCTTCATTCACCTAATTCAAATCACATGCTAATCGCTCTGAATAATGTATATCATTGTCTGATCCAATAAATTATGTATGCGTGACAGACTGACGCAAAAGGGTCCGCCAGGTCGCAAAAATAATTACTGTGGATGGAAGTTATGGAAAATTTGTCCTTTTTACTAAAGTTGAAATTCAAATGTGCACTTTTGTTCTGGAAGTTACTGTTGCTTTGTGAAAGTAAGACGTTTGGTCAGGAAGTTTGGGCTCTTGATGAAACTTCAATGTCAAATGCTAAAAAAGCTTTAAATAAGATATAATTGTGTAGATCCTGCATCTCTAGCATTTGAAATATGAAATATTATGTTTTACTATATTCTAACATGTCCTGATGTAAAAAATAGTGTTTTTTGCTCATGTAAACATCGCTGCCACAATGCTAAGGTGTTCTGTGTGGTTGCCATGTTGTTTCTAATTAATAATTTATTTTATTTAATAATTTATTTTAATTGAATATCTATCATTTTCATATATGTATTTTAATATTTTAAAATTGTTTAAATAATATATTTTAATTAATTTATTTATTTTAATTTAATTATAAATAATATTATATATTATTATATAATTTCTCATTTACTTTATTTAATCATTGTCAGCAGCTAACCTGAAATTTACAAATACAGTACAGTAATATCGCTTTTTAATGTTAATGAATAATATTGACTTTTATTAACATGTAATCAAACATTATATATTATAAGGAAAATATATATATATATATATATATATATATTAAAATATTTTAAAATATTTAATACTGTACAGTACAAAAACAGAACAATAATATTGCTTTGTAATTATGTTAATGATAAAAATAGGCTTTTAATTGATATATTTAATCATTATTTATTAATGTTTTATATTAATTATCAGAGGTGATTAAAAAAGTAAAATCTCGAAACAAAAGGTTTTGGTGTTTAAATATAGCATACATAATAAATATATTATGAAAACCATAAATATAGATTTTTTCTACATTATTTTTAAATACACATTTATAAATATTATTACATGATATAATTACTAATATATTTCAATACAATATTAAGTAATAATATTAAAATAAATAATTGGATTGCTTGTATTGAATAAATGTCATTTATAAATATATACATTAAATAAGCTGTTTTTGCTTATTTCCTAATTTATTTACATTTTTTAATTTCTTAATGTTTTTATATTTAGTATCTTTATAAAAAAATAAAAAAATAAATAACCAGCTAACCTTCATTGCTTTTGGTAGCAGAAAAATATAGCTACTAGTATAATTATCATTATTTTAGTTTATTTCTTTCTACATTGCTTTAAAATATTTATTTATAAATAATATTACATATTATATAATTACTAATCAAGTATTATAATTAATAATAATAATTAATTATCAAGTATTAAGTACTAATATTAAAATAAATAATTGTATTGCTTGTATTGAATAAATGTAATTATAAATAAATATATCAAATAAGTTATTTTAGTTTATTTCCTTTTATTTTTTAATTTCTTATTGTCGGATGTTTTATTTTTATTTAATTTTTTATAAATAAATAAATAGCTCATTAACAAGTAATTCAACATTACATATTGATTAACATATTTGTATTATACATTTAAAAGATAATAATGAAATAAATATAAATATGTAATTTGTGCTATATTATTTTAAAATATTTATTTATAAATAATATTACATAATATTATATAATTACTAATATATATTTATAATGTATTGAGTAGTTATATTAAAACAAATATTATATATATATATATATATTTTTTTTTTTTTTTTAATTTTTTTCACTTGTATAAAATTTAAATAAATGAATAAATAAAATATGAAAGTAAAATAAATTAAATAATAAAAATAATAAAAATACAAAAATAAAATAAAAATAAAATAAATAAAATAAAATATAGCAAGAGACCAATGCTAATTTTTATATGTTTGTTTGTTTCAGTTTTACATTTTTACATTTTTTAAGTTTTAATTTTAAAAATAAAATTAAATTAAAGTAAGCTAATAAAAATACAGCTAAACTGCTTTGCTTTGTTAGCAAAAACAGTATAGTTACTATTATTTTACCTTATTACTTAATTTTGTTGTACTTGTATTAAATAATAAATGAACCTTAAAATAAAGCTACAAGTATTAATTACTAATATAATGCTAAAATTAGTTTTATGATGAGGTTAATGATTAATATTGACTTTCATTAACATTTTTAGTTAACTAATATAGTAATGTAATAATATCTATTGATGGTATTAATAAGTTCAAAAAAGAAAATAATGACAAGTTTTCAGCTAATCATTATAATGCAAAGAACACAACACAAGGTCAAAACGTCATGTGTATCTTTGCTAGAACATATCACAGACCAAAACGTGTCACACTTCACATTTCAATGAGACTCAAGTGTCTTTCTCTACAGCTCAAGTTCTCGCCTGGTATTCTGGTTACGGTCTAGTGGCAAGTCTAAGTGTACAGCAGTCACATGCAACACAACCTACCTGCAGTGCACCACGATGGGCCCGGCGTACGATGGGTTCACCTGCTTCACCTTCTTCAGAAACTTGAGCATGCCAATGGGCGAGAAGGGAACGCCGAAGTCAGGCCAGCTGGTGAAGTGAAGCTGTGTGACCAGACGAGGCGTTTTGGTGCCGTCGCCGGCTTGCTGTGGTGGACACAGAGACAGGTGAGATGACACAGGAAACAACACATATATACATGCACTTAAACAAAGCCACAAACACAATTGAGATCAAGAATAAACTGTGTGAGAGAGCGTGTTCAGACTTACATATTGCACACAGAATTTGCGTATGGTGTAGTCCACCAGAGCTGTAAAGTCTTCCACAGCCACACGAACATTTCCGTACGTCCAGCATCCCTGATCAGGCCAATACTGATAGCACTTATCCTACAGAGACAAACACAGCACATTTATACTAGTTACCAGTAGATTAGTTTATATTGTACATGTTTTTTTTTTTTTTTTTATGTACTTAATTATTTTTAAATGCTAATAGTTCTTTTAGTTTAATTTCTTGAGTTGTATTAATATTAGGGCTGTGAAATGATTAATCACGATTAATCACACCCGAAATAAAAGTTTATGTTTACACACTAAATGTGTGTTTACTGTGTATATTTATTATGTATATATATAAATGCACACACATACATTGATTTAAACAAATATTTATATGAATGAATAGTTATACTTCTATTTAATTTAGACTATATATAGAATTATAAATATTTTCTATATAAATCTAAAACAAATTCTTGAAAATACATGTATGTGTGTGTATTTATATATACATAATAAATAAACACAGAAAACACACATTTAGTATGTAAACATGAACTTTTATTTTGGATGTGATTAATCATGATTAATCATTTGACAGCCCTAATTAATATTAAAATAAATATTTTTCTTACTTGCACTGATTAAAGTAATTCAAGTCAATAAATACGTTACATAAATAAGCCACCGTTATTTAAATTTTTCTTATTTTTTATACATATTTTTCTCACTTGTATAAATAAAATAAAATAAAATTTAAGCTACTAAAAATACTTTGCTTTGGCAGTTACCATTAGTATAGTTACCATTATTTAAGTTTATTTCTTAATTTTTTATTTATCAATTTCTAATATTTTTTTCTCATTTGCATAAAACAAAATATACTAAAAATTATTTTAGTTTATTTCTTCATTTCTTTTTATCAATTATTATTATTTTTTCTCAATTGTATAAAATATAAAATAATACAAATAAATAAAACAAAGCAAAAAATAACATAAAATAAAATAATACAGTAAAATAAAATAACTTTATTATTTAGTATTATAAAATATATTAAAATAAAATAAGTTTTGCTTTGGTTGCAAAAAATATAGCTGCTAATATAGTTACCATTATTTTAGTTTATTTCTTCATTTCTTTTTTATCAATTATTATTATTTTTTCTCACTTGTATAAAGTATAAAATAATAAAAATAAATAAAACAAAACATAAAATAAAATAACATAAAATAAAATAATATAGTAAAATAAAATAACTTTATTATTTATTATTATAAAATAAAATAAGTTTTGCTTTGGTAGCAAAACATATAGCTGCTAGTATAGTTACCATTATTTTAGTTTATTTGTTTCTTTTTAGTAATTTTTTATTTTTGTATATTCTTACTTCAATAAAAAAAAACAATTGTATTACTTGAATAAAATATAAAACAAAAGAAAATAATAAATAAAATAAATAAAAATAAAATAAATTTTTTTTAGTTTATTTCTTCATTTATTTTTAGCATTTTTAATGTTTTAATACTCTCACTTTTTATTTTTTAAATACAAAATAACAAAAAGAAATAAAACAAAAGAAAAAATAATAAAATAAAATAAAATGAAATAATAAAATAATAAAATAAAAATTAAGCTAATAAAAAAGCCTCAGCTTTTGCTTGCTTTGCTTTAGTCTGTTTTGCTTTTAAAATGTAATTAATATGAAAAAATGTACTTTTATTACACAAACATTCGCATTGAAAAAAAATTATATTCAATACAAAATATTGCTTTTCAAACACAAAAATGATTGCTATTGATTGATATTGACTTACATTAATAAGTGAATGTTACATTGTATTCAAACATGAAAATATCTGAAAAGACAAATAATACACTACTGAAATGTAACAGTATCTGTTAATGCTATTAATAAAAGTTACTCAGTGTCAAAAAACCAGAAAGACATGAACGTCTTCTGCTAGTCATTATGCTATAAAACTGAGAACACGACACAAGGTCAAAACATGTGGATCTATAGATAAACATAAACGCATTACATGTCAATCCTGTCGAGTAAATGAGTCCAACACTGCCACTGAACAGCTGTAAGTGCATTAGTGTAGTAAAGGTGACTTCTAAGACTCCGTGATGCTAATCTGAGCTCTTAAAACAGTCTGTCTGTCAATCAGCATTATCCAGCCCGAGAGCGCAGGATAAATCTCTCTTAATGAGAGTTTGCCGACTAATTAGGTTAAAGCCAGAGAGAGCTCTATCAGCCATTATTAAAATCATCGATTCCAAGCCCGACCCAAAGCTGATTTTAATCTGTGTCTTATTGATTCGTCTTTCTAGAGAGGTGATGGAGAGGAGAGAAAGACGAGTCGTGTGGCGGCTTTGCGACGTCTGAACATTGGAGAGGATCGAAACCGAGACACTTGTGGGTTATTGCTTAGGATGACCAACAAATCGAGTTTATAGAAAAGCACTCAAATGAAATCAAAAATAATTTAGTGGCTCTGTAGTTATTGTTTTTGCATTCCAATGATTTTTTAAAGCTATATGGAATAACTATGAGAGGATGTGCAATGTTTTAGACAGTGGTTTGAAGGGAATACTTTGTGTAAAAACATATATGTGACCCTGGACCACAAAACCAGTCATAAGGTTAAATTTTACAAAACTGAGATGTATGCATCAGATGAACGTTCAATAAATAAGCTTTCTATTGATGTATGGTTTGTTAGGATAGGACAATATTTGGCCGAGATACATCTATTTGAATATCTGGAATCTGAGAGTGCAAAAAAATCAAAATACTGAGAAAATCACCTTTAAAGTTGTCCAAATTAAGTTCTTAACAATGCATATTACTAATAAAAAATGACATTTTGATATATTCACAGTAGGAATTTTGCAAATAATCTTCATGGAACATGATCTTTACTCAATTTCCTAATGATTTTTGGCATAAAAGAAAAATCAATAATTTTGACCCATTCAATGTATTTTTGGCTATTGCTACAAATATACCCCAGTTTTGTGGTCCAGGGTCACATATGTAATGTAATGTTACTATATTACTACAATAAGCAGTAAGAGGCTGATTAAATTTTAAAATGTAATACATTTTTAAAGTAAAATTATTTTATATAATGTTATATAATATATAGTATAATAATATGTAAATAAAAAAAAATTAATTTAAAAATTATAAAATATAAAATAATAAACAATTAATAAAACAAAAATAACAAAATAAAATAATTTAGTAAAATGAAAAAAAAAAACATTATTTATTACTATAAAATAAATTAAGTTTTGCTTTGGTAGCAAAAAATATAGCTGCTAGTATAGTTACCATTATTTTAGTTTATTTCTTAATTTCTTTTTAAAATAAAATAATTTTAAAAATGTATACATTTCTTTTTATCAATTTTTTTTATATTCTCATTTGTATAAAATATACAATAATAAAAAAGTAATAAATAAAACAATAGAAAAATAAAACAATAGAAAAATTAAGCTAATAAAAATACTGCCTCAGCTTTTGCTTGCTTGGCTTTGGTCTGTTTTGCTTTTTAAATTTAATTAATATAAAATAAAATAAAAAAGTTACCATTATTTGCTTAAAATATAGCTCCTAGTATTGTTACCATTATTTTAGCTTATTTCTTTTTTCTATTTTATATATTTATCTCACTTGCATAAAATAAAATAAAAATTAAGCTAATAAAAATACAGCTAATCTGCTCTGTATTGGAACCAAAAATAATAGCTTTTAGTATAGTTACCATAATTTTAGTTAATTTCTTAATTTATTTTTTATGTATTTTTTATATTTTTACTTATTTGTATAAAATTAAAATAAAATATAAAATAATATAAATAATACAAATTAGAATGTTATTTTAATTTCTACATTTAAAACTATAAGTAAGCTAATAAAAATACAACTAACCTGCTTTGCTTTGGTAGCAAAAAATATAGCTGCTAGTATAGTTACCAATATTTTAGCTTTTAGCTTTTATCTATTTTATATTTTCTCTCACTTGTATAAAATAAAATAAAAATTAAGCTAATAAAAATACAGCTAACCTGCTTTGTATTGGTAGCAGAAATAATAGCTTCTAGTATAGTTACCATTATGTTAGTTTATTTCTTAATTAATTAATTTATTTAGATTTGTATATATTTCTACCCACTTGTATAAAATTGAAATAAAATAGAAAATAAAATACAGCTAACCTGCTTTGTATTGGTAGCAAAATATATAGCTTCTAGTATAGTTACCAATATTTTAGTTTATTTCGTAATTTATTTTATGTATTTTTTTATATTTTTACTCCTTGTTTGAATAAAATAAAAAATAAAATACAAAATTAAGCTAATAAAAATACAGCTAACTTGCTTTGCTTAGGTAATAATCTATTTTTATTTTTTTTTCTCACATAAAATAATAAAATAATATAAAATAAAAAGTGAAGTGACGTGAAGTGAAAAGTAAAAATTTGAATTTAAATTTGAAATTTAAAACTATAGTTTACAAAAATAATTACATTTACATCAATAATTACATTATAAACTTGTGTATTATATAGACTTCTTATATAATTTAGTTATTTGGTGTCCTTTTGGAATCTCCAAGTGTTTTTTTTTTTTTGGAAAGACACCTACATTTACCTGGAAAAAGGCAGAAAGTACAGATTAATCGTGATTAATCACATAAAAAATGCGCAATTAATCATGATTAACCATTTTAATCTATTGACAGCCCTACCATTTATACTTGTAGTTACAGTATTTGGACCTCAGTTTGCAAATAGTCACTACAAGTAGTCATGACAAATAAAAATAAATGAATAAATAAATAAATAATAATAAAAAAATAAAAACAACTTTTTTCTGTTTTTATATGAATCTTTAGAATTTTTCATAGTGCTGATTTTTGGCAAATTGCATGAAAACCAATTTGTGCCAATTTGACATTCAACACAGAAATTGCACCCAGTTTCTGAACAAAAGGGCTTCTCATTAACTCTACTATTTAACAGACGATCAACGTACAAGGAAACAGACCAGAAATCCAAAAAAAGGACACATACCTCTTTTCTCTCTTTCAGATTCGTAAGCATTACAATAGTAGATGATTTCTGCTCCCATATCATTCTCCAGAAGTCTGCGACCGTGTCTTGTTTCGGACCTGAAACACAGACGTCATCTTATCAGGTCTAATTATATGCTTATACCAACTGAAACTGTTGTCAGTCATGTGACTGCTCACAAAATCTTATTTTTACCTTGTGCTGCAATGAACTTATTCTTATCTGTATAACCCTAGAAAGAAAAAAGCACAAGAGAGAAGCACAAACTTATGAAACCAACATTTAAATGCAAATATATTACTTCTCTAATTTGCAAATGGTTATTTACTAAATAATGCAATGCATTACAACAGTGTTTTACATTTACATGCTCAAGAACTGTACATATAGGTAAATGCATGTTTGATGCATCAAATCTTCACAGTGCATTGATGCATTTCTACAGCATTACAAATCACTTACGTCGATATATGAAGCATTGATATAATCTGAACATGGGGCTCCATCGATCTCTGTTAAAATCACTCTGGAATGGTCGTCTGGATAACGGGCAAGACAAAAATTATGTTTTTTTCTAAACATAGACACTTTTTTGTTTGCTACTTCTCATGCTTTTAAAAAATGGTGACAAATAAAAAACAGCTCTTTTAAAAAGAAGTAATACAACGAAATGCCATGGATGTGGGCGCAAGGAACTGAAAGTGGTTAATGTAGAGAAGTTGTAGATGTGTGAGGGTGGCAAAATTTCAGTTTAATATCACCCAAAATAAGCACAGCAACATAACATAACAATCAACAACATGAATCATTCATATCATATATATAGTGGTTTATAAAAGTACCTGAAAGCCATACTTACGTAAAAGTACAGATATCTTACCAGAAAACGACTTTGGTAGAAGTTAAAGTCACAGGTTAGAATATTACTCGAGTAAAAGTCTTAAAGTATGTGATATTTATTGTACTTAAATACAAAATATATTTTTAGAATCTCAAATGTACTTTTTTCGCAATTGTGAGTGTATATCCATTTCTGGAAAAAAAAAAAAAAAAAGGTCAGAATTGCGAGATACAAACTCGCATTTGTGAGGAAAATTATTTCTCACAACTGCGAGTTTATATCACCAATTTCTGAGAAAAAAAGTCAGAATTCTGAGTTTATATCTTCCAATTCTGACTTTATTTCTCGCAATTGCAAGTTTATCACACCCAATTCAGAGAAAAAAGTCAGAATTAAGTTTGTATCACGCAATTCTGCAAAAAAGCCAGAATTTCCTGAAAAGTCAGAAATGCGAGATACAAACTCAACACACATTTGTGAGAAAAAAGTCAGAATTGTGAGTTTTATCTCGCAATTCTGACTTTTTTCTGAGATAAAAAGTCAAAATTATGAGTTTTATCTCGCAATTCTGACTTTTTTCTGAGATAAAAAGTCAAAATTATGAGTTTTATCTTGCAATTCTAACTTTTTTCTGAGATAAAAATTCAGAATTATGAGTTTATAAACTTTGTGTTTACTCACAAAAACTTTTGTGACGGAAATAAAGAGGTGAAAGAAAGAAAACTACATTTCAATGCAAATAAAACATTTTTTGAGGGAAAGGCAATATTTTTTTGCAATTGCGAGTTTATATCCATTTCTGAGAAAAAAAAGTCAGAATTGCGAGATACAAACTTGCTTGTGTGAGGAAAATTATTTCTCACAATTGCGAGTTTATATCACCAATTTCTGAGAAAAAAAAAAACTTTGTTTCTTGCAATTCAGACTTTATTTCTTGCAATTGCAAGTTTAAATGACCCAATTCAGAGAAAAAAGTCAGAATTGAGTTTGTATCACGCAATTCTGTGAAAAAAAGCTAGAATTTCCTGAAAAAAAGTCAGAATTGTGGGTTTTATCTTGCAATTCTGACTTTTTTTCTGAGATAAAAAAGTCAGAATTGAGTTTGTATCACACAATTCTGGGAAAAAAAGCCAGAATTTCCTGATAAGAAGTCAGAAATGTGAGATACAAACTCATTTGTGAGAAAGAAAAAGTCAGAATTATGAGTTCTCTTGCAATTCTAAGTTTTTTTTCTGAGATAAAAAGTCAGTATTGAGTTTGTATTATGCAATTCTGGGAAAAAAGCCAGAATTTCCTGAAAAAAAGTCAGAAATGTGAGATACAAACTCACATTTGTGAGATAAAAAGTCAGAATTGTGAGTTTTATCTTGCAATTCTGACTTTTTTCTGAGATAAAAAGTCAAAATTATGAGTTTTATCTTGCAATTCTGACTTTTTTCTGAGATAAAAATTCAGAATTATGAGTTTATCAACTTTGTGTTTGCTCACAAAAACTTTTGTGACGGAAATAAAGAGGTGAAAGAAAGAAAACTACATTTCAATGCAAATAAAACATTTTTTGAGGGACAGGCAATTTTTTTTGCAATAGCGAGTTTATATCCATTTCTGAGAAAAAAGTCAGAATTGCGAGATACAAACTTGCTTTTGTGAGGAAAATTATTTCTCACAATTGCGAGTTTATATCACCAATTTCTGAGAAAAAAAAACTTTGTTTCTTGCAATTCAGACTTTATTTCTTGCAATTGCAAGTTTAAATGACCCAATTCAGAGAAAAAAGTCAGAATTGAGTTTGTATCACGCAATTCTGTGAAAAAAAGCTAGAATTTCCTGAAAAGAAGTCAGAAATGCGAGATACAAACTCAACACACATTTGTGAGAAAAAAAGTCCGAATTGTGAGTTTTATCTTGCAATTCTGACTTTTTTTCTGAGATAAAAAAGTCAGAATTGAGTTTGTATCACACAATTCTGGGGAAAAAAAGCCAGAATTTCCTGAAAAGAAGTCAGAAATGCGAGATACAAACTCAACACACATTTGTGAGAAAAAAAGTCTGAATTGTGAGTTTTATCTTGCAATTCTAACTTTTTTCTGAGATAAAAATTCAGAATTATGAGTTTATAAACTTTGTGTTTGCTCACAAAAACCTTTGTGACAGAAATAAAGAGGTGAAAGAAAGAAAACTACATTTCAATGCAAATAAAACATTTTTTGAGGGACAGGCAATATTTTTTTGCAATTGCGAGTTTATATCCATTTCTGAGAAAAAAGTCAGAATTGCGAGATACAAACTTGCTTTTGTGAGGAAAATTATTTCTCACAATTGCGAGTTTATATCACCAATTTCTGAGAAAAAAAAAAACTTTGTTTCTTGCAATTCAGACTTTATTTCTTGCAATTGCAAGTTTAAATGACCCAATTCAGAGAAAAAAGTCAGAATTGAGTTTGTATCACGCAATTCTGTGAAAAAAAAGCTAGAATTTCCTGAAAAGAAGTCAGAAATGCGAGATACAAACTCAACACACATTTGTGAGAAAAAAAGTCCAAATTGTGAGTTTTATCTTGCAATTCTGACTTTTTTTCTGAGATAAAAAAGTCAGAATTGAGTTTGTATCACACAATTCTGGGGAAAAAAAGCCAGAATTTCCTGATAAGAAGTCAGAAATGTGAGATACAAACTCATTTGTGAGAAAGAAAAAGTCAGAATTATGAGTTTTATCTTGCAATTCTAACTTTTTTTCTGAGATAAAAAGTCAGTATTGAGTTTGTATTATGCAATTCTGGGAAAAAAGCCAGAATTTCCTGAAAAAAAGTCAGAAATGTGAGATACAAACTCACATTTGTGAGATAAAAAGTCAGAATTGTGAGTTTTATCTTGCAATTCTGACTTTTTTCTGAGATAAAAAGTCAAAATTATGAGTTTTATCTTGCAATTCTGACTTTTTTCTGAGATAAAAATTCAGAATTATGAGTTTATAAACTTTGTGTTTGCTCACAAAAACTTTTGTGACGGAAATAAAGAGGTGAAAGAAAGAAAACTACATTTCAATGCAAATAAAACATTTTTTGAGGGAAAGGCAATATTTTTTTTGCAATTGCGAGTTTATATCCATTTCTGAGAAAAAAGTCAGAATTGCGAGATACAAACTTGCTTTTGTGAGGAAAATTATTTCTCACAATTGCAAGTTTTTATCACCAATTTCTGAGAAAAAAAAAAACTTTGTTTCTTGCAATTCAGACTTTATTTCTTGCAATTGCAAGTTTAAATGACCCAGTTCAGAGAAAAAAGTCAGAATTGAGTTTGTATCACGCAATTCTGTGAAAAAAAGCTAGAATTTCCTGAAAAGAAGTCAGAAATGCGAGATACAAACTCAACACACATTTGTGAGAAAAAAAGTCAGAATTGTGAGTTTCATCTTGCAATTCTGACTTTTTTCTGAGATAAAAAGTCAGAATTGAGTTTGTATCACACAATTCTGGGAAAAAAAAGCCAGAATTTCCTGATAAGAAGTCAGAAATGTGAGATACAAACTCATTTGTGAGAAAGAAAAAGTCAGAATTATGAGTTTTATCTTGCAATTCTAACTTTTTTTCTGAGATAAAAAGTCAGTATTGAGTTTGTATTATGCAATTCTGGGAAAAAAGCCATAATTTCCTGAAAAGAAGTCAGAAATGTGAGATACAAACTCACATTTGTGAGATAAAAAGTCAGAATTGTGAGTTTATAAACTGTTTGCTCACAAAAACTTTTGTGATGGAAATAATGAGTTAAAAGAAAGAAAACTAATTTTCTATGTAAATCAAACATTTTTTTTGAGGGAAAGGCAATATTTTTGTGAGAAAACACTTTCAGATAGAACGCAGTACTTTTGTGAGATAATTTTTTCATACAGTTTTGTAAAATTAAGGGGATAAAAACTTTTTTCTCAAAGTTATGGTTTTACATCTCGCAATTCTGACTGAGATCCTGATTTCTGACTATTTTGTAGTAAGTAACGAATATGCTTCAGGGATTTTTTTTTTTTTTTTTTTTTACATGTAACACAACTCACTTTTTTTAACTGTACAGTTGTTGTGTTTTTGTGTTGTTGTGTACGTTTTTTAACAGTTATTTGCCTCAATTTGTGTGTGTAATTATTTTATACACAATTTCTGTGCATGCAGTTTGCATTGTGGTTGATTTAGTGGTTTTATCTGACAAATACAAAAATAAAAAAAGTTTATTGTGCCCCACCCATTCATTTCCTATGCGGGACCCTTGACATCCTGAGTGTGACTCATTTAATTAATCTTTGTGTGCTGATTTTAAAAGTTATTATGTCTTATAAAGTTTTCTCTGTATTTTTAATCAAATAAATGCAGCCTTAATGAGCATAATGTTTTATATATATTTATAGCCTCTGACTGATCAGGTGGCTGGGAACTGGGAAAAGTAGAAACAGAGAAAAAGAGTGAAATCTTACATGGTAAGATGTTTGGATATCTGTTCTTCTCCTTGTTTTCTTCCTTATTGGCCTCTTCACATGTTCCTTGAGTCAAACCCCCTGGTAATGACTGCCAACGACATAAATTATGTTAAATTAACAACAAACCAATGGTCATACCACCATATGCACATCTATTCTTAGATGCCATGCTGTAAGCTTGCACAGCTTGCATTTTGTGCATTAAATTCAACTGACACTCATTGCGTTGTATATTGCACTCTATTGTCTCTACACAAATGCATTGTTGTGCATCACACACCTGAGACGTATCGTTTTACTGCACTTGAATTGCGACCTAACACAGAATTTATATAATAGCATTTATAGAGCAAAACCGATCATGCTGTTCGAATTCCCACCAAACCTGTCATTTTGTTATTGCCTAAATGAATGCTATTAACTGGCGCTTTGTTCCTGTATGTAAAGGGCATTGTTTAACCAGCAGATAGTTTAATAGTTTAAGTGGCTATTAAGATTGTTGGGCATAAACATGGTTTCCACATGGTTCATTCAGTGTGTGTTCCTGAATCACGGGCCTGTGAGAGAAGCGAATCTTGAATCATGCGTCTAAAACAGGAGAGAGGGGCTTTCTCGAATGACTCAATGGCCGATGACTCCTCGACATCTTAATTCCAGTAATTCTCAGTGGGAAATGAGAGCCGTTGAGCTGTCAGCAAATGTGGAAGATATTTGCTGATCCACATGAATGCGTGTTTCTACCAGTTAAAAACATCACCATAATGCACCATCAGCTTCTTTACGAGCCGCAAACAAAATAACAGTGTTGCCACAAAACACGCAGAGAAACCAGAAGGACTGCAGAACTTTCAGCAGCTTGAGTGATGCAATCAGCGTAAACAACAATAATCAACTATTTTTGCAGTTTTCAGATCATTATAATAGGTGTTTGCATGAAAAACATAGCAATTGAGCCTAACACCAGTGTATTTTCAGTTTGTCAACACTTTATTTTAAGGCGAGACACTGCAGGTGAATAGGGTAAAAAAAATTAACTAATAGTTATCACCTTACTTACCCAGTTGTTTGATTACATTGGTAATTGCAAACATTTTTTGTATTACAAGTTTTCTGAAATGTTAGGTTTAAATATGCAAATGAGCCATTATTTAATGAAATGTGCTCTAATGTGCATACATTTTTAGTGCAAAAATCTAAACTGGATGAAGTCAGTTTCAAAATTCTAAATGTTTAATTTTTTGACATATAGAGTCAAAAGTTTTTACAGAGCGAATTTTGGGTATCTCATTTCGTCACGCCATAATTCAGAAAAAAAAAATCAGAATTCAATATTGTTTTTACCAATTTTTGGGGAATAAAATGTATTAAATCAAGCAAATCATAGATGAACAAATCCCTCTGTAAAATCCTTCAGGATGTAGACAGGAATACAAATGTAAAGTATATTGTAATTGAAAACACAAATAGATAACGTGCTATAAAAGTGTTTTTTGGATGTTTTCTTTCCAATAATCTGAAAAAAAAAAAAAAAAAAAAAAAAAAAAAAACACTTTATGAAAAACCAAAAAGCCCAAAATCTCAAACTTGACAGGTGCATGAAAAAACTGTTTTTGCCTGCAGTGTCTCCCCTTAAGGACCTATTCTCACTATTAACTAGCATGCATATTACTATTATTAGTACTTATGAAGAACATATTAATGCCTTTTTCTGTTTTAGCACATTTTAGATCCCATACATAAACATGAACAACTACACTATTAATCAAAAGTTTTTGAACAGTAAGATTTTTAATGTTTTTTAAAGCTTCTGCTCACCAAGCATGCATTTATTTGATCCAAAGTATAGAAAAAACTGTACAAACTTGAAATATTTTTACTATTTAAAATAACGGTTTTCTATTTGAGCATATTTTAAAATGTCATTTATTTCTGTGATTTCAAAGCTGCATGTTTAGCATCATTACTCCAGTCACAAGATCCTTCAGAAATCATTCTAATATTGCGATTTCCTGCTCAAAATAAATGTATTATTATTATGATGTTAAAAACAGCTGAGTATATATATTTTTTTTTAATTTTTAAGTTTCTTTAATGAATAGAAAGTTCAGAAGAACTCTTGTAACATTATAAATATAGTTATAATCACTTTGGATCAATTTAAAGCATCCTTGCTAAATAAAAGTATTAAATTCTATTAAAAAAATCAAAATAAATTTGAGAAAAAAACAACAACAACAATTATACTGACTCCAAGCTTTTGAAAGTTATAGTGTATAATGTTAAAAGGTGTTTTATTTCAGATAAATGCTGATCTTTGGATCTTTCTATTAATCAAAGAATCCTGAAAAAAATACTTAACTGTTTTAAATATTGATAATAATGAAATTCAGCATATTAGAACCATGTGACACTGAAGACTGAAGTAATGATGCTGAAAATTCAGCTTTGATCAAAGGAATAAATTACATTTCAAAATATATTCAAATAGAAAGCAGTTATTTCAAATAGTAAAATTATTTCAAAATTTTGCAGTTTTTGCTGTAAATCAAATAAATGCAGGCTTGGTGAGCAGAAGAGTCTTCTTTAAAAAAACGTTAAAAATCTTCTTGACTGTTGGTGTACCTTAACTATTAACAAGCAACAAATTAGGAGTTTATTACTAATATCGTTATTCCTTTATTGAGGCAATAGCCATAGTTATTAGTGAGAAACGGACCTTAAATGTGACCATAAATTTTTGGTGTTTTTGATATCTCTAACCATGATCAATATTCCTTCAAAACGCACTCACATTGTACTCTTCCCGGAAGAGTTTCCCATCGTCGGCCGAGCGTATCCGATATTCTTCTTCCAAGTTGTCTACAGGAATGGGGAGATATGTTTTGGATGTGGAAGGGGATCTGGGCAGTAAGACCACCGTCTGTTGCTCTGTGGAGGAAAATGGCACATGTATGTTATAAACAAACACTGAAAAATAGAAAATATAAATGATTTCATGGTTGAAATACACATTTACTTTATGGTTTCTGTAAGTGCAAAATTACAATAATCTCAGCAACTGAAATACAAACACACACACATTTTACTAATTCAATTGATTTGGTTAGCAGTAGTGAAAAAATAAACAATAATATAAAACTGATTTTTTGATTATAGAACTGCTATATAAAAATGCTAATGCTGTAACTGTTATTAGAAGATGGCACATTTCCTGTGCTTATTTTATATTGTCTTTCATTATTGGTGTGTGTGTGTGTGCTATACAAATACATCTGTATTTGGTCTGTTTTATATGAAAGCCTGTTTCGCCACTGAATTAAAAAAAGGGTTATTGCAACTTATCTCACAATTCTGATTTTTTTTTCTCAGTATTGTGAGATATAAACTCACAATTGCAAGTCGTAAAGTCAGAATTGTGATATATAAACTCGCAATTCTGAGAAACAAAGTTGCAATTGCATGATATAAACTCACAATTGTGAGTGATAAAGTCAAAATTGCATGATACAAACTTGCAATTCTGACTTTTTTTCTCAGAATTGTGAGATATAAACTTACAATCGCGAGTCATAAAGTCAGAATTGTGATATAAACTCGCAATTCTAAGAAATAAAGTCGCAATTGCGTGATATAAACTCACAATTGTGAGTGATAAAGTCAAAATTGCATGATACAAACTTGCAATTCTGACTTTTTTTCTTAGAATTGTGAGATATAAACTTGCAATTGCGAGAAAAAAAAGTCAGAATTATGCAATTCTGACTTTATTTCTCGCAATTGTGAGTTTATATCTAGCAATTCTGACTTTATAACTCACGATTGTGCATTTATATCTCACAGTTCTGAGAAAAAAGTCAGAATTGTGAAATAAAAAGTCGCAATTACTTTTTTTTGTTCTTTATTCAGTGGCAGAAACAGGCTTCCATAGTTTTATTAATGAATTTGATTGGGTTTCATATTAGGGTAAAAAATATTCAGAATGTTGACAGCAGACTAAATACATTTTTATTTGAAGCAGAGGTGGGCGATATGGCAAAAAAATATCATATCACGATTTTATTTCATTTTTCAGAAATATTTTATTACGATGTTGGTTTTACTATTTTGCAAGTTGTCTGAGCAGCACAGCCAAACTGATTTCCCTATTTTAAAACCAAAGCCTTACAAGGTAACAAAATATAAAATAAAAAAAATTGCAGATGTTTAGGCTAAACTGGGTGAAGATAAAAATCTGTCATTTTTTAATCTTTGTTATTAAAAAATAAGAACACAAATACACTTAATATACATTTAAAACAAACTTTTTTTCCAGATATATTTACATAGATATACATACATCTGAGTAATTTTTGGTGTACTGTCCCTTTAATGACAATCGGCAGCATGTTCTGTTCATAGTTCTGTCGCTTTAAGAGCTGCAAGCATCTAATATCTACAGGCGCGCGTCCGTTTTTCTCTTAGCAGTTTACATTCACTTTAGACATAACCAGCAGTGTTTATATGTAATCATTGTGTGCTTTTGACAGTATTAGCGAACCAGACGCAAAAGATAGCTTAGTCCATTAATCAGGCGCTGACGCTGTTTGACAGACTTTTAGCGCGCGCGCTTCAGGTGTACGCGCGTATGACGCGCATGCCAGAACGCGCGCGGACGAAATAACTAGGGCTGTTCGATTCCGAAAATTTTGGAATCGATTCCGATTCCGATTCCTGGTTCTGGAATCGATTGGATTCGATTCCAGAATCGATTCCTCACTGTTGTTTCGATTCTTTTTCGATTCTTGTTTTTTAGATTGGAGGAAGCTAATTTCGCAATAAATACAGGATGTAAAGGTCGTATAAAGTTACCTTCTCATAATATGAAGCTTCATTTGTAAAAAAAAAAAAAGATATATATACAAATACAAATTGTAATTCATTGCCCAGGAAATTAGTCATAACCCACAGCTCAGCAGTGGACATGCATTTATTGCATGAATAAAACAAGACGTGACGTGTATAAAATGACAAAATTAGCAAACTATACACTGAAACAAAATAAACAGAACTTTAACAACAATACTGATATAAGAGCTATAATTTCGCAATAAATGCAGGATGATATAAGAGCTCGTGGCGTAGCTGTCAATCAGATGCGCTCTCGGCCACTGACGTGCTCTCTGCGTTTTCTTTCAGAGTTATCATTGGCTGATAGAAAGATTAAAAATAGCATTTATTTAAGATGTAAATAAGATCAAGACACGTCATGATCTATTCTGTCGTGCAGCGCTCAAAATTGTGGACATCATGAGCCAGTTCTCCCGTAAAATAACATCTGAATCGTTTTTTGAACTGGTTCATTTAAATGATCTATCCGAACGAATCTTTTTGTGGAAATGTATCAGACTATAATAACTATTAGCGAGCAAGAGGCAAATTAATGGGTGCTTCTCAAACTGAAGGCTGCATCCTTAAACTCAGACGAGTTTAGTAATGAGTCGTTTTTATTACGTTTATTTTCGTCAATCGACGTTTGATGACTTACAGCCGAAATATGCAGCCTTCGTGGAATGCAGCCTTCCGTTTAAGAGGTAAGTTTTAATGAGCTGAAAACGGCTCTGAATGAAGAGTCGATTCCCCATGAGAGGATCGATTCCAAACGTTGGAATCGACTCTCGATTCCCAATGCCTCGGAATCGAGGAATCGATTCTTTTTGGAATCGATTCCCATCCCTAGAAATAACGTTATTTACCGACAATGCTTTAAGTCACATGCAAATAATGTACTTTTTGACTGCGAATAAGCAGATCGTGGAGACATTTTAATCGTCAACGATCAAAAATCGTCACATCGCACACCCCTGAAGACAATTACCTCAAACTTACAATCATGGTTTTGTCACCCAGGAAAACAAACAAACATGCTCACACCATCATTTAATAATAATTAATGCCTTTGTGAAGAACTTAAAGGCATATTTAAAGCAGCATGTGCATATATACCTCATAAACATAAATCAAAAAACCACCAGCGACCCTTGTAGCACCAAAAGAAACCCACAACCATTGGGTTAGAGGTTAGAGAGGGTGAGATGTTAGACATATATAGAATTTAGACTATAGAAACATCATGCCCGTTCATAGACATCGCATATACTTGACCTTCTGACGGCCAGCCAAGATCATCCTCATCCTCATCCTCATCCTCATCTTTATCCACATCTATATATTCCTCTATACAACATACAGCACACACAAACACACACATAGTGACTGGTGTTACATTAGCATTTTAGAATGATCTCTGGAGGATCATGTGACACTGAAGACTGATGAAAATTCAGCATTTCATCACAGAAATAAATTCTGTTTTAAAATATATTCAAACAGTTTTTTAAAATTGTAATAATATTTCACAATTTTACTGTATTTGACTGTATTTTTTTAAACGTTATTGTACATAAAAGAGGCAAACAAATGGTGGCATAGAAAGCTGGAGAAAGTCGGTAAACCACTTCCCTTTGCACAGGTGTGACGTTCACTTCTGAACACTGAGACATCTCTATGACTGAAATGCCAAGTGGATTCAACACAGTAAATGTCATTTACACTAACATTTTGTGCATATTTCAAGCATGTCGTTTTCATTTTGGCTCAGGGAATATTCCTTGAGAGAGATTTCAGTCAGGATAGTATAGAAAGAGTGCAGAGGAAGTCTGTTACATAAATCTGCAAGACCTTTGACAAGATGCACAATCTGCGACAACAATCAGGTTCTAGATAAGCATATAACAAAACCTGAAGATGCAAACATCTAGAGGACATTACGAGGGTCTCTCTCTTAAGAGAACAATCTGAGATTCTGAGAACTGAGTCTTAAGTCTCAAGTTTGATCTCCATTTAATCTCACTGCTGTCTAATAAACCAAATTCTAGCTTAAACACAGCTCTTTTGTGATTTTTCTTACTAATGGCTAACCATGAGCCACAATTTGTGTGACAAAAAAGCAAACTCTATTAAAAGCAAACAGGAACAACTTTAAAAATGAACCTTCTTCCTCTTTCACATGGTTTTAGTCATATTTAAATATTTTTGAGGAAATATTGATAATCGAACCACGAATAGCATTGTGTTTCCCCTAGTTACAACTCTGTTTCTATGAAGCAAAACCCAAAAAAAATCAATGCAACCATTTTAGACAATAATATAAACGATGCTTAGCGATTCACAATACTGATATTTTCTTACTATTAATAAACTAGAAAAGTCTTGTCTAAAAGTAGACAAGCCAATGAATGGAACCTTATTGTAAAGTGCAACAGTTTAAAAGTCTTATTTCAGGATAATTGTCAGGCCATTTTTTCTCAGTCATATAAGGGTTGGTTAGAGATTTAGTAAAAACCACAGTTTGTGAAATAAAATGTGTTATCTCTGTAATTTGAACACAATTCAACAAAATGTATTTTTATCAAACGTTTGGTCATTCATTCAAACATTCGGTCTGCAGATATCCTCAAAAAAAAAAACACTACAAAAATCATTATATGCCCCAGACCTTACGACCCACTTTTTCAGTCATTTGTGAAACTCTTTAAACATTTAAAAAAAATAAGTAAATAAATGAATTAAAATCTAAAAAAGAAAAATTGGATGTATGCATGCAAAAAATAAATGTTATCTCTAAGTGTGTTATCTTTGAAAATCAAACACAACAATTAAAAAAAAAAAAATTATCAAAGGTTTGATTATTCATTTAAACATTCAGATATCCTTAAATACAGATATCCTTAAAATCACTATAAAAACCATGACCCATATGACCCACTTTTTCAGTTATTTGTCATTTGTGAATCACTTTAAAAATAAAAAAACAAATCCAAAAGGAAGAATGTTGTATATATGAAATAAAAAATAAAAAAGATCTGAAAAAAGTATGTATATATATATATTGAGTTTTAGTAAAGATTATATAAAAAAAAAAACCTACAGTTTGTGAAATAAAAATGTGTTATCTCTGTAAACTGAACACAACAACTAAAAAAAGTATTTTTATCAAGGGTTTGGTCATTTATTCAAACATTTAATATGCACTTATCCTCAAAAATCACTATAAAAACCATAATATGACCCATATGACTCACTTTTTCAGTCATTTGTGTATCACTTTAAAAAATATATTTTTAAAAAAGTCTGAAAAAGATCATTGTATATATATATATATATATATATATATATATATATATAAAACTACAGTTTGTGAAATAAAAGTGTGTTATCTCCATAATTCAACAACAAAAATTTAAAAAAGTATTTTTATCGAAGGTTTGGTCATTCATTCAAATATTCAATATGCAGATATCCTCAAAAATCACTATAAAAACCATAATATGACCCATATGACTCAAAGTCTGAAAAAGAAAATTGTATGTATGCACAAATGTCAAATGACTGATAAATATAGAATTTTTAGTAAAGAATATATCATAAAAACTAAACATTGTGAAATAAAAATGCGTCACCTAAATCAAAGACAACCAAGGTTTGGTCATTCATTCAAACAAGTCATTCATTCAATATGCAGATATCCCCAAAAATCACCATAAAAATCATAATATGAACAATATGACTCATTTTTTTCAGTCATTTGTCATTTATGAATAAAAAAAAAAAAATCTTAAAACAATGTATGTATATATGGAACTCCAAGGCACTCTCATTTGGAAAAAGTTAAAAAGCCTTTATTGCAGCAGCTTGGTCACATTAAACCTTTCTAAAAAATTTAAAGAAATACAGTAAAACAGACAAAGGACAGACCAGTATTTGTCAATAGGTATAGTACAGAGAGTGAACAAATTAAACAAATCATAAGAAAAAACTGGGGTATTATTGAGAGTGACGATCTTTTAAGCAAGTTTTTTCCTGATCCACCTTTGGTAAGTTTTAGAAGATATCCTACTCTACAAGATAAACTGGTCCATAGTTATTTAAAACCAGATTCCGAACAAATGTGGTTGAGCACCAGACCCAAGGGTTGCTATAAATGTCACCACTGCAATCACTGTACTAATGTAAGGCAAACAAAAATTTTCGAGGATATTGTTTCCCAAAAGCAATCTAAGATTAATCACTTTATAAATTGTAAAACTACTTTTGTTGTCTATAGATTAGAGTGTCCTGTGTGCAAAGTGTTTTATGTTGGAAGAACGAAACGACGCTTACAAGACAGACTGGCCGAACACAAATATGCTATTCGCACAGGCAACATTAATTACCCAATGGCAAGACACTACATGGAACACCATAATAGTAATCCGTCTACTTTACAGGCCTGTGGGATTGATCACATCCCACTGACCTTGAGAAAAGGTGATAGACAGAGGCAGTTAAACCAGAAGGAGACTTTTTGGATATTTAAACTGCAAGCCACTAAATATCCAGGCCTAAATGAAGACCTGGACTTTAGTGTTTTTCTCTGATTTTATGTCTGGTTGTTGCCATCCTTTTATTTTTACACTAGATTTTGTTTACTTCTACCTGGTGACTGTATGTGTGTTTTAGTATGTATATGTGATATTCAGTGTGTTTCAGGTATAATGTTTATGTCTCACTGTTTGGTAAGGATGACACCTGTTGGTTGTGATGTCACCTGACTAATTGATCTGCAAGGTGGAGCTTTCTGATTGGTGTTTTTAGATGTTAAGTACCTCCCCTTACCTGTGAGAACTGTTTGACTCCCTGATGAAGGCCAGGTGCTGAAACGCGTTGGAGTTTTTTTAGAAAGGTTTAATGTGACCAAGCCGCTGCAATAAAGGCTTTTTAACTTTTTCCAAATGAGAGTGCCTTGGAGTTCCTTTTGCTTTGTTGACGATATTTTCCCATCCAAAGAGCACCTCTAACAAACTTGTTTTGAGTCCAAGAAGCGCTCCTGGATTTACGTTTTCTGAATGTATGTATATATATTGAGTTTTAGTAAAGATTATAAAAAACTACAGTTTGTGAAATAAAAAATTGTTATCTCTGTAAATCGAACACAACATTTAAAAAAATTATTTTTATCAAAGGTTTGGTCATTCATTCAAACATTCGGTGTGCAGATATCCTCAAAAATTACCATAACTATAATATGACCAATATGACCCACTTTTTCAATCATTTGTGAATGACTTTAAAAATAACAAAATAAAAAAAGCGGTAACACTTTACAATAAGGTTTATTAGTTAACATTAGTTAACCACATTAGTTAACATGAACTAATAATGAACTGCACTTATACAGCATTTATTAATCTTTGTTAATGTTAATTTCAACATTTACTAATACATTATTACAATTTTGTTAACATTAGTTAATGCAGTGTGAACTAACATGAACAAACAATGAACAACTGTATTTCCGTTAACTAATATTAATAAAGATTAGTAAATACAGTAACAAATGTATTGCTCATGGTTAGTTCATGCTAATTAATACATTAACTAATGTTTACCTAATGAACCTTATTGTAAAGTGTTACCAAAAAAGCCTGAAAAAGAAAATCATGAAGCAAATCAAACACAACAATTTAAAAGGTATATTGATAAGTGTTTTTATCAAAGGTTTGGTCCTTCATTCAAACATTCAATATGCAGATATCCTCAAAAATCACCATAAAAACCATAATATGACCAATATGACCCACTTTTTTAGTTAATCGGCATTTGTGAATCACTTGAAAAAAATCCCCAAAAGAGAAAATTGTTTGTATATGTATATATACTAAAATTTAGTAATGATTGTATCATAAAAACCGTTTGTGAAATAAAAAGATGTTTTTATCAAAGGTTTGGTCACTCTTTCAAACACTGGGTATGCACATATCCTTAAAAATCACTTTAAAAACTATAATATGACCCATAAACCTCAGCCAAAGTGAATTTTAGTGCGATTATGGTGTCATTTAGATAGAATAGCACGTGTAGATAAAAAAAAGCTCACGTCCTGCTCTCATAACATCTTGAAGCAACAGGAAGCCGTACATAGCACATTTGATAAAGCGAAACTTGCTAAGACGTCTCACTCATAAATCCAGCTCTCAAAACCACTAGTAACTTTTATCATTTCCTAAAACAGTTTAACCGGTTTAAAGCAAATAAAGCGAGTGCTTACCTTGCTCTTCCAGGATGCCATTTGGTACTTTCTTGTCGACGGCTGTGATGACAGCTTTCCTCTGGTTTTTCAACCTAAAACAAGCAAATAACAGGTTTAAACATGAAGACAACACATAAGACGATATCCTAACACCAAATCTGCCTCACCAACGAAAACTCGAGCTCTTTTTCATCAGAGGCGCTTTTTTCTCCACAAACACACGCTATGCGATACTCTCTACCATGTAAAAATCTGTGGTTTACCTCGGTGAGGCTGTGTATGAATAAATATGTGTGTGCGTGTGACAGCATGTCTCAGTTCCTGGACCCGCCCTTAATCAGAAAGAGGCGGAGCTTGTAAGCCTGACAGTTTTTGACTCACTCTGTATATTTGTGTGTGTGTGTGTCGTACCTGAGGCAAAACCAGGTCAGCAACCCCAGAAAAAGCAGCAAGACGGACAGACCCAGCAGTATGGGCAGGATGGGTGCGCTGGACGGCCCTTCGTCCCCTAAAGGAAGAAGGAGAGGCAGTTAAACCCACAGTGAACAAAAGAACAGGAAACTGGCCCGCGAACAGAGCCGCTAGAGCCGGAACGAACACACTTAGCTGCTCCGGCACAGTGAGATATGGCAACCAGTCAAGTTAAGGCATTATTAGTGATTTAATAGAGAGCCTGCACTGTTTTGACTGCGGGATAAGCATCGCTCATTCATTTAACAGCAGGTTTGACATGAATCACCCGCTTAACCCTGAGATCAGCACTTTACTGCAGCCCTGAATCACAGTCTGCGTAATCCACCACACATTTAACACAAATCCACACGGCCACACTGATGGTTATGTGATGCAGAAATACTGAAAATAACTGGGAAGGACTCAAAAATCATCTGATAAATGTTACACAACTACGAAAGCTGGTTACTGTAAGGGTTGGTTCGCTTTGTGACGACTGAGGTTCCATGACTATTTTTTTTAGACATTTGTGAGTAATGGCTAAATTGTGAAATCAAATTTTAGAGGTTGCAATCACTTACATTTTTAATTAATTGAAAATGTTTTTTTTTTTTTTTTGGACTGTCCATGACTTTTTTTATTTTTTTTAGCTATTTGTGAGTAAAGCCTACATTGTGAAATACATTTTTAGAAACTTACTTAAAACACTTTAAAATAAATAAATAAAAATAATACATTTTTAAAAATGTTAAAAAAAAGAATCTACATATATATATTTTTTTTTTCATTTTTAGTAATAAAATTAAGTTTAAAAATATATAAAATGTAAAAAAACATATATAATAAATAAATAAAAATGAATAAAACATATATATATATATATATATATATATATATATATATATATATATATAATTAATTACGTAGAACTCTTAAAAATAAATAAATAAATAATAACAATACTACATTTAAAAATATATAAAATATATATATGCTTTTTTTACATTTTATATTTATTTTTTAGTAATAAAAATAAGTAAAAAAAATTTATAAAATGTAAAGAAAAAACATATATATTTTTAAATATATTTTTAAATGTATTATTATTATTATTATTATTATTATTTATTTGTTTATTTATTTTTAAGTGTTTTAAGTAATTATATATATATAATTATTTAATTAATTATTTGTCTTTTTTTTAAGTGGTTGCAACCTTTAAGAATTTATTTCACAATGTAGGGTGCAACCACTTAAAAAAATAATAATACAAAAAAAGAAGAATAAATAAACATGTTTATAAATTTTTACATAATAAAAATGAATTATATATATATATGTGTGTGTGTGTTATTTTTTTATACATTTTTTAAATTAATTATTTGTGGTTGCAACTATGTAGGAATCACTCTCAAATTTTTAATTATTAATTAAAATAATAAAAAACATATTTTTATTCATTTTTACATAATAAAAATGAATAAAATATTTAACACACACATAAATATATAAATTTTTACAGATACATATATTATAAAATTTTCTCTTTTTGTTATTTTTTTTTACATTATTTTATTATTATTATGAGGCTATTATTTATTTATTAAGTGGTTGCAATCTCTAAAAAAATATTTCACAATTTAGGCATTACTCACATATTTAAAGAGGTTGCAACCACGTTAACATTTTTTGAATAATAATAATAATAATGAAAAACAAATGAATTAATTTTTTTTTTCTGAAAACAATGCTCTGAAAACAAAACTATACAAAAAAAGAAAACAAATATGTATATAGTCAAGTAGGATATACAGTATAATCCTTAACTAATTAAATAGATATATAACCCTTAATTAATTAAAATAATTAAATAACTCAATCATTTACCATAAAAATTGGAGTTAATGAAAAAAGTTTTTTTTTTCTTCAGTAAAAAATTTAACTGCCAAATAAAGTATTTCTCATATATATATGACAAATGTTGTCTCTGCAGAGAAGGAAAGAGAGGAAAGCAGTCATGCTTATTTTATTAGTAATACTATTATTATGTCAACTCTAAATAATGGCCACTTACCGTTGTCATCGTTTGTTGAAATGGATGTGTTTGGTTGTAAAGTTGTTACTGTCACGAAAAAAACAAGGACCATTGTGTCTGCAAGAGAAAAAGAGAACAAATCAGCAGATGATTCATAAATTTAAATGACATTCCTTTAATTTAATGCGACTCATTACATTACAATACATTCAAAAACAACAGCAGAAAGTCACAGCATCTACTTCTCCACTAGATGTCACCAAAACCCTTCAAAAAAGCAGTCCCAGCACAAACACTTCAAACCAGAGAGCATCTATGTGCTGACTTTTAAAACAGAGCCACATGTGTACAGATCAGACATGATTATTTAGATTAAGCTAGTCTAGTTTTGGGATTTTATATGCACTTCAACTATCAAGCGGGTTAAAAAAAAATATGACATCCTAACATCTGACTAATCTGAATTTAGAAGTGTTAAAAGATGCATTCATGATTAAACCTGAACGGGTATTTTTGGAAAAAGCTGATTATTAACGGTTTCCCCTCAGCGTTTAATCTGCACATCACATGATTGACACATTTAGCATTGGCAAAAGAGGATAAGACTAAACCTCTGCTCATAATTTGCTCTCACTCTTGATTATAACACAAACAGTGCACAGTAAGTTATGCATCATGCTTTAAACCCAAACTAATAGTAAAAGTGATGCTAGAACAAGCTTTTGAATGCTGGCCGGCCTGTATCTCCTCTATCTGGAGGGCAGATGCCGTGGGCTACTTCTGGACAGGAAAAGCCATGAGGATTCATTCAGTCTGAGCTCTGCTATCAGCGCTGCTCCAGCGAGATAAGACACTCCACAAAACACCCACGCACAGCCGCTGATGCTCTTCATTGACAAAATGAAGTGGGTGCCGCTGCTAATTCACTAAAGCAGCACAATGCATATGTAACAGACACCGCTTATAGATGGAGCCCTGAGGTCCTGCTATGCAAACCACTCAGCGCTAGAGAGATTCCCGTAGGTGTTCAAACAACAAGATATCAGGAATAAAGTAGCGTAGTTCAAATGAAGTTTAATCTAAAACTATTTCAGATGATTTTGCATAATTATGCATACGTTTTTAATAACCTAAACTAAATTTGAGTTGAGTTGAACGTGAATTGCATGGAGTATTTAGAGCATGGAATCACAAATGAACCCAAACATTTTTACTTCTGTAATTTGACATGTTTTTAAATAAAACTGGATGTGCAATTAGACAAAAGGGAAGGGGGTTTTATGCGTTGGAATTGATCATCATTTGCTAAGACCAAGAATATGTATTACACGTATTTCATGTGGATTTTAAAACACTTTTCTGGACATGATACACTACCAGTCAAAAGTTTTTGAACTGTAAGATGTTTAATGTCTTTTTTGAAAGTCTCTTTTGCTCACCATTTATTTATTTGATTCGAAATATAGCAAAAGCAGTAATATTGGGAAATATTTTTTATTATTTAAAATAACTGTTTTTTATTTAAATATATTTTAAAATGTAATTTATTCCTGTCATCAAAACTACATTTTCAGAAATCATTCTAATATGCTGATTTGCTGTTCAAGACACATTTATTATTATTATTATCAATATTTAAAACAGTTGACGAATAGACAGATCCAAAGATCAGCATTTACCTGAACTAAAAAAAAAGTAACATCATACACTGTGACTATAGGGAAAGCAATTGTAGAAATAATACCTTTATGTATCAATGCTTTAAATTGATCAGTGATGATAAAGACATATAATGTTACATAAGATTTATATTTCAGATAAAAGACCTAAGAAACCGGGGGAAAAAAAAATCTATATATAATAATATAATAATAATTATATAAAAAAAAATTTCCAATTCCAAAAATACAAAAGTTTGGGGTCTACAGATTTTTTTTATGTTTTAAAAGAAGTATTTTTTGTTCACCAAAGCTGCATTTATTTAATTAAAAGGACAATAAAAATACTAATATTGTGAAATATTTCTATATTTTAAAATAACTTGTTTTTATTTGAATATATATTGTATTTTTATTTATTTCTGTGATGCAAAACTGAATTTTCAGCATCATCATAACGGTCTCTAGTGTCACATTATCCTTCAGAAATCACTCTAATATGCTGATTTGGGGCTCAATAAATATTTCTTATCTATCAATGATAAAAACAGTTGTCCTTCATATTTTTGTGAAAATTGTCATTTTTAATGCAACCTTCCTTAATGAAAAATACTGCTTTCTTTCACAAAAAAAGTATTTTTTTTACACTTTTTTTAACACAAATTTTAAACCTGCCTAAAATTATTTGCAAATATTTCCTAAACCAATTTAAAACCAGCCAAAACCACAACACAAGGCCACAAAAATGTGTTCATCACACCACAGTGTGCAAAAAACTGCAACTGCAAAAAAGCTAAAAGCTACACCTTAAACATACTCTTTCCTTTATGCATATGCAGTTGAGGTCAAATGTCAAATGTAAGTATCTTCTATAGCTTTTGAAGGCCAGTACTAAATGAAAAAATATTACATTTAGGTAAAATAAGAAAAATGTACACATCTTAATTCTGTTCAAAAGTTTTCACCCCCGGCTTTTATTGCATTGTGTTTCCTTCTGAAGCATCAGTGAGTGTTTGAACCTTCTGTAATAGTTGCACATGAGTCCCTCAGTTGTCCTCAGTGTGAAAAGATGAATCTCAAAATCATACAAGTCATTGTTGGAAAGGGTTCAAATACACACAAATGCTGGAAAACCAAAATCCTGAAGGTTTTTTCTGAAGAACAGCAGACAGTTTAACTGTTCAGAACAAACAAACAAACAAAGAAACACAGCTGTGGATCATACACAGTATTAAGAACCAAGTGTATGTAAACTTTGAATGGGGTCATTTTTATAAATGCAACTATTATAAGCATCTTTTATGTGAAATGTCTTATTCAGGTCAGTGCTAAATAAACAAAAAATGTTATGCATTTTGTATGATCCCTCTTATTTTGCTAAAATAATGAACATTTTGCAGATTCTGTAAGGTGTATGTAAATGTTTGACCTCAACTGTATATAAATTTTAACCTAAAATCCTGTTGCATTGTCATCGTACACCAGTCTTTCTCCCTGGTAACCTCTCAGGCTGCATCATTCATTAGCCTGGGTGTGAATAAAGTGCTTTCTGCATTAGCCGCTGTGATGAAGCGCGATCAGATGCTGCATTTTTCAACAGTATCCCAGAGCACGCTGGAGTCGGGATAGCGGCAGAGTATTTGAGTCGATACAGTATCCCATGGCAATTAATAAAGACCCGAGAGGTGCCTGCAGCGGCAGAAAGACTGATGGCAGAATTTTAATGAGAAGAAATGACCCTCCCTGTATCATGCGGTTTGAGGCCGATAGCAGAGCCTGAGAAAACAAGTGCACAGGTAAGCATGAATATATATATATTCCATTACACGTGTGTGGATTGCATCCAAGTGCATGCAAATAAACGCAATTTAGCATGTGGTTTTTATCCAGAGGGATTTCTGTGTCTCTGTGGAGATTCCTAGGGTGAGATGCATTGTTCAAGGGCACAGTTTTCCTTAATGACAACGCTTTCTCTCTCTCTCTCTCTCTCTCACACACACACACACACACACACACACACACACACACACACACACACACACCACCTGCACATTGGCGTGTTTTTGCTGGGGCGCAGTGGGGAACTGTAAAAGTAAGTGGGGCAAATCAGTGACACACACAAATCTTGTGTAGCCACACTTTAGAGCAGCCAATGGACTCCCAAATGAGTCTGACAATCTGTGTCTCTCAGACTCCAGAGCGTGTTAATAGACTGCGAGTTGCTTCCTTAAAATAAATAAATAAATATTTTTATTTATTAAAGAATCCTAAAACAAAGGTAGAATGGTTTTCACAAATTAAATAAATAAATAAATATATATTTGTATTTATTAAAGAATCTTAGAATGAACGAATCATGGTTTCCACTAAAATAAAATAAAATACAATAAAAATATGCAACATAAATAAATAAATAAGTATATATTTTTATTTATTAAAGAATCCAAAAACAAAGGTAGACTGGTTTCCACGGAAATAAAATAAAATATGTAAAATAAATAAATAAAACTTACTTTTATTTAAGAATCTTAAAACAAAGGTATCATGGTTTCTACAAAAATAAAATAAAAAAATATGTAAAACAAACAACAACAAACAAATAAATCGTTCTATTTATTAAATATTTATATCACTGTTTTCACAAAAATAAAGTAAAATAAAATAAAAAATATGAAATAAATAAATCTATTTATTAAAGAATCCTAAAATAAAGGTATCATGGTTTCCATAAAAATAAAATTAAATAAAATATGTAACATAAATGAATGAATGAATGAATAAATGAATAAATAAATCTAAAATAAGGAAATAAAATAAATAAATAAATCTAAATTTCCACAAAAAAAATAAAAAATAAAGAATAACTCTTTTTATTTATTAATGAATCCTAAAACAAAGGTATCATGGTTTCCACTAAATAAATAAATAAAAATTGAAGCAGCACAAATGTTTTCAATAAACATTAAATAAACAATGAATATTTCAATAATAATTTAATTATAATAATAATAATTATTATTATTATTATTTATAAATATTTGAATGATTTTTGAAGGATCATGTGTCACTGAAGATTGGAGTAATGATATAGTAAAATACTTAGTAAATTTAAATTAAATTGTAATATATTCATTCACAAAAGTATTACAAACCTACCTAAAAATCTTACCAATATAAATGAATGTGTGAATTTAGGATTTAGAATAAGGGAATTTAGGCATCACAACATTATAATGTACAGTAAGTATGAATTTTTTTTTTTTAATTTATAAAGATTTCATATTAGTTTACATTTTATTACTGTTACTGTGTATTCAAAGATTGATAATATATGATAGCATGACATCAAAGGTGGTAATCTAAACGTAAATATAAGGAAAATTGTGTACAATTACATATTCAATATCAATAAATTAAAAAATAAATCTTTCGTCAGCTTATAACTGATAGTGTATTAATATTCAGTATTATGCATAAGGTAAAACAATGTCAGAATTTTCATTTTAGACTGACTCTTCGAACAAAATCTAAATAATGCTAACTAATTTTTAAGTTCACATAATTACACTCTCCTTCCTTCATCTATGTCCCACACTTTCCTTCATCAGCGAGCATGTGATGTGTTTGTCCTGGCTGTGCTCAGGACCGGTCTGCTGTCTTTGCCCCCAGCGGATAGGCCACTTCTGAGACTCATTATTGTAAACAGGTCATGGGGTATAAAGCTAGCAGACAGCCTCCTTTCATTCAAAAGACATTTGCAGATAGCCTTGGGTGAAACCTTAACCCGTCTCCAACATGTGCCAGAAACGGCCCGGGATGCACTCGCTATATTAAACCGTAAGTGAGACTATCTCTGTTTGTGTGTGTGTGCATGTGTTTGCTGCTAACCATGAATTAATGACGCTCTGCCGTGGGGTTTTTCAGCCCACATGAAAACTCCCAGCGACCGCTCGCTCTATAAATGAGGAACGCTCCCCATACATTTCCTTATGCAATCAGCCAAAGTAAGAACGGAAGTATATGTATGCTTGTATGCAAATATGTACTTGTGTGGGTTGAATGCGTCAGACCAGTGTGTATCTAGTGTACATACAGTATTTCTCTGCTCCAAAACACATAGGCAGCATCCAAACTAAAACCTAGAATTAGGCTTAATTTCTACATAGGAAATAGGGCTGTGCAATTAATCGAAATTCGGTTTCGATTTCAATTTGTGCTTCAAGCGATCATGAAAATGCAGTAATCGAGATGAAACGATTATTGCGCCCCATTCCGCCTCCTTTCCAGTGGTGCGATTTCGCTCTTCCATAAAAGCCTAATTTCACATGCAAATCAGCAAAATCATGTAACATGACTTGCATAAAACGGGACGTGCTTGATTTATTAATGTTTCTTTGATGTTGTGTTTTTAATAGCGCGTAAGAAAACTTGCGCTGTTCTGTGTATGCGCTCAGAGACGGACCAGAACACGGACATGTAAAGTTATCTTTTAGCTCAAGGTGCGCACCTAAACGGTCAAATACACGCAAAAATATTTCAAAATGAGGCGCTTGGTGATTGTTCATGTAAACCCTTGTCAGTTATGTCTTAAATGATCATAAACAGTTGAGAATGAAAATACGCGTGTAACAGTATATTGGATCCGTGTGGCACTTAAAGCGCCAACAAATATTCCTTCTGCTGTCTGTAAAAATTGTCAAAATACAAAGAGAAAAATCACTCAAAAAATCACTTTTATTTTACATTCAAATAACTACATTCAATTTCTGTAGTATTGTTAGACTACTTTAGACTTGCATAAAAGTATTCGGTAATTTTTTTTAAGCACTGCTTTTTTTGTTTGTATCCTTTTTTCTGCTGTATTGCTATTTTTAAATTAATCACTAATATAGGGCCCAGTCTTATCGTGTTAAGTAATCGTGATTACAATATTGACCAAAATAATTGTGATTATGATTTTTGCCAAAATCAAGCAGCCTTAATAGGAAATACTACAATTCTGCTTTACTACAGAAAACACAGCATTTCCATCCCCTAAAGACGCGTGTCTGTCTTTAGCCGCATGAAAAACACTCCTGAACTGCATGACAACTTAAAGGAGAAGTTCACTTCCAGAACAAAAATTTACAGATAATTTACTCACCCCCTTGTCTTTCAAGAAGTTCATGTCTTTCTTTCATTAGTCGTAAAGAAGTTATGTTTTTTGAGGAAAACAATTCAGGATTTCTCTTCTTATAGTGGACTTCTATGGTGCCTGCGAGTTTGAACTTCCAAAATGCAGTTTAAATGCAGCTTCAAAGAGCTCCTAATGATCCCAGATGAGGAAGAAGGGTCTTATCTAGCGAAATAATTGGTTATTTTCTAAAAAAAAAAAAAATACAATTTATACACTTTTAACCTCAAATGCTCATCTTGTCGAGCTCTGCATGAACTCTTGTGTATTCCAGTTCAAGACAGTATGGGTATGTCAAAAAACTCCCATCTTATTTTCTTCTCCAACTTCAAAATCCTCATACATCGCTGCAGAAGTACCGACCCAGTGTTTACAAAGTGAACGTGCAAAAACGGTCAAACGTCCTTTCCAAAAAAAAAAGGTAAAACAGCAATGTAGGGCGATTTTAAAGTTGGAGGAGAAAATGAGATGGGAGTTTTTCGACATACCCTAACTGTCTTGAGCTGGAATACACAGAGATAGACAAGATGAGCATTTGAGGTTAAAAAGTATATAAATTGTCATTTTATTTTAGAAAATAACTGATTGTTTTGTGATAAGACACTTCTTCCTCAGCTGGGATCATTTAGAGCCCTTTGAAGCTGCATTTTAACTGCATTTTGGAAGTTTAATCTCACAGGCCACTATATGGGGAGAAATCCTGAAATGTTTTCCTCCAAAAACATAATTTCTTTACGACTGAAGAAAGAAAGACGTGAACATCATGGATGACAAAGGGGGTGAGTAAATGATCTATTTTGCTGTTTCTGTTTACAGTTGAGATACAACAGAAAATAATTGCAGGGGTAGGGTTACGAAACGTCTGGATTCAAACACACAATGCCCGCATGCACTGCACTTCAACATGCCAGTGCATGTGTATGAGCCAAATCAGACAAATTGATAAACTTCAGTTTAAATCCAAAACATAGTGGTTCATTTAAAGCTGTAGTGTGAAATTGCTGCTGCTGCTGCAAAAAATACAATGTTAATTACTAAATTTTCTTATTTCATTTTCTCACATAATGTTAATTTTGGATGCTGCCTGCTGCTAGACACTGACATACCGATTCAAATCACGTTCACAACGTTTAAGATGTTTTTAGCACTCTTTCCCCCTCATCTCGTGCTGTTCTATCTGTAAAGTCTAATTGGACATGAACTTCACAGAATCACAGTGTGAGTTTAACACTCTGTCACTCTCATTTCATCTCAACTAGCGATTCTGCCACACAACCAGCCTGTTTGCATTTAAAGACGACTGATGAGTGTTAAAGAGTAAGTTGCTTTAAGAAAGCAGAATAAAAGACCAAACACACACATAACTTATTGTGGTGTTATATAATAGGCTTGCCACGATAGACGGTGTTGACGGTGTTACCGGTTTTAAGACGCAACACCGGTGACATCACTTTTCCACTGTGACACCGTCCCCACAATTTTTATTTATTTATTTTTTAAGTATTCGTTTTTTTATTAAATATTTATTTGAATTAAATGGAAAATATAATTCTAAATAATTTACTTAAGACGAGAGCATGCACTATAATTAAAAACTGAACATAGCTACAATGCGTCATATTTCATTTATCACGTGAGGAGAACGAGAGGAGTCGAATTTACAGAAAGAGAATGGCGGACGATTTAGTGTCAAAACGCAATGCAAAAGCGCCTGTTTGGCAATATTGTGGGTTCAAAGGTTTTTTTTGTAGTTTCGTTGTCTTCCATTCAAACAATTGACGCCGAATTGCCAATTCCCGCAAAATTGAAAGTGAAAGTATAATACGGACGCATTTATAAGCTATTTAAAAGCAAAAAAAAAAAAAAAAAGAGGAAACCCCCACCCCCACGGTGATACCGGTATTACCGGTGTTGTCACATGTCGATTAACCGGTGGGGAAATTTCCTCATCGTCACAACCTTATTATATAATAATAATAATAATAATAATAACTAGATGAGTAAAGTTAGTAAACAAACTTTGAAGCTGGCTTGAGAAAGCCTAGCCTGAAAGTTTAAAGCAGTCCCTGGTAAAAAAAAAAAAAAAAAAAACAACAGTCATAGCTGGTCAGCAGGCTGGTTTTAGAGGGGTTTTGGTCACTTTCAGGCTGGTCTTAGCTGGTCAGGCTGGGAAACCACCAGCTAAAACCAGCCTGACCAGCCTGGTAGACCAGCTTAAACCAGCTACTTTCAGCTTAAACCAGCTAAGACCAGCCAAGAGAGGCCTGCAGTTCTCTAGATGTTGTTGTGGGGTCTTTTGTGACCTCTTGGATGAGTCGTTGCTGCACTCTTGGGGTAATTTTGGTCGACCGGCCACTCCTGAAAAGGTTCACCACTGTTCCATGTTTTGGCCATTTGTGGATAATGGCTCTCACTGTGGTTCGCCGGAGTCCCAAAGCTTTAGAAATGGGTTTATAACCTTTTCCAGAATGATAGATCTCAATTACTTTCTTTCTCATTTGTTCCTGAATTTCTTTGGATCTCAACATGCTTTTGAGGATCTTTTGGTCTACTTCACTTTGTCAGGCAGGTCCTATTTAAGTGATTTCTTGATTGCGAACAGGTGTGGGTTTGGATTTTGTTTTCCCTTCATAAAAAAAAAAACTTGATTTAAAAACTGCGTGTTGTGTTTACTTGTGTCATCTTTGATTAATATTTAAATTAGTTTGATGATCTGAAACATTAAAGTGTGACAAACATGCAAAAAAAATTAAAATCAGGAAGGGGGCCAATACTGTAGTTAACTAATAAACCTTAGTGTAACGTGTTACCAAAATCTTACCAGTCCTAAAAACAGCCAAAATTTGCTAATTTCTTTAGTTATCTGTATGAAATACAGCTCACATGTCCTAGACAGGTTTGCAGCCAAAACATCTACTAAACTGAGTCTGAACTTTGCTGCCCTGACTGAGCGTTTTTCCCCGTTTCCTACAATAGCGCTGTCTCTGTGAATCAGACGAACGGGTCTCTAGGAAACTAAGCGAGAGATATTTGTCCTGGCGGGAGCTGATCGTCTAATTCAGACAAATCTCAAGCAAAGTCAACCCTGGAGGACGCATTAAAACGCCCCCCGGAGTTAAACCAACACAGAACAAGAGCCTTTTCATTTTCTCTGCCTTCAACAATCCTTTTAGATCAAGTTTCTTGTTCCGTCTTTCGGTTTTCATTAATATCTCACCACATCCTTCCGTTTTATTAGGCCTACCCAGTCATTCTTCATGCTCTTTTCTTTTCTCGGGATGGTCCATCTGCCATGTGGGTTTTACACACACTGACCCATTTAAGAGAAAAAACCTTGTTGACTCAGCCAGTCACATTACACAAACCCACAGCGACCACCAAACAACAACAGCATATTAAACGTTCAAAGTGAGGCAAGCTAAACATTCAACCAACTTTTCCTTCGGCGCAATGCAACCTCGCATTAATGCAGGGGTCACATCAGAGACGCAGTGTCCAGAATGAAGCCAGACAGCCGCCGCATCATCTTTCTGAGGGTTGCCATGGAAACGTGACAATCAATGTTTGATAAACAAAGATTGCGGCCTTGAGCTGTACATGAAACGCACATACAATCACAAAAACACACTAGACCTCAAAAACCGAGGAAATATCTATATGTATAGGCAACTGTAAAAACAAAACTATTTTGGGGACAGTTATATTTTATCATTCATGTGACACTCTGTCGAACATATTGATCACAAAAGTGTATTTTTAGTTCATAAATCGCTTATTTCTGTCTGGCGCTTGCTGAAATGTTTCCTGGAGAAGCACAAAGTGACACGCAAATCAATTCTGCTCCAGCCGTCTGCAGATTGAATGAGGAGCTAATGCTGGTTATGGCTTTAAACAAGTATATTGCATCTGTCATAGAGATATCTCACGCGACTAATAATATTGGTTGCCAGATCTTCACTGAATAAATCAACCTGGTTTTATCTGAGCACTGCTGAAGCCAAACCATCCATTTGGTTTTGTGAGGGAGCCAAAAGTGTCATCTTCTAGAGTTAATGGTGTTTTGGGAATGAATGATTCACTGTCTTTTTGTTACACAGTTATTGTCTTCTTTTTCGAGATCTTAAAGGGATAGTTTCTGTCAAAAATGTGAAATTCTGTCAACAACTGACAGATTGGCTAACTGTCTCCTTTAAGCATAGCAGCTAATGAACATAGGGGGTAAAAAATTAAACAATAACTTGAATACTATTTCATGAATATCTCAGTATCTCTTAGTAGTTTTAGACATAAAAACTGCAATAAACATTATATGCACCAATTTATCAATAATAATAAAAAAATGTTTCTGTTATTTGAAATAATGCTGGAATAATATAAAATATAAGTATTAGATGATAAACCTAAACTAAAGTGCTTATGTTTATTAAAAAAATAGAAATATTGTTTTGACAAATACTGAATATTACATGATAAAATTACTTTGAATATTAGATGTTAAAAAAAATCTTTTTAGCTAAAATACATTTAAGTACTAAAATGACTAAATCTAAAAAAAAGCTAATGATTTAGTCATATATAAACTAATATGTTATAAAGCTAAAAAGTAATAACAAAAAGGCAAACATGTACTAAAACAAACTAAAATTAAAATGAAAACTGAGATGAATTAATTTAAAATATGAATAAATACTGAACATTACATGATAAAATTAGCATTAATATTAGATGATAATTGAAAAAACGAATGATAGATGATATTATTTTAATAGACGTGTTGCACTGGCAACTATCTAAAAAAAGTTTAAGTACTAAAAGTACTAAATCTATATCTATCTATCTATCTATCTATCTATCTATCTATCTATCTATCTATCTATCTATCTATCTATCTATCTATCTATCTATCTATCTATCTCTCTCTCTCTATATATAGATAGATATAGATAGATATACATAAACTAATATGTTATTTAGCTAAATAAAAATAATAAAAAGGCAAAAGCATACTGACTAAAACTAATTAAAATGAAAACGGAGTATTAATTAAATTAAAATATGAATAAATTCTGAATATTAGAGTATACAATTAATATAAATATTATAGATGGTAAGATGATAAAATTACTATGAATATAAGATGATACATTTAAAAAATATATATATATTTTTTATTTTCTGTTATAGTGTATTTTATTTTGTTATATACTATAATAGTAGGCCTTGTAAAAACAAAACCAAACATTTGCTTACGAAGCACAAATTACCAAAGCCCTTCATGTTGTTAAAGTAATTAAAGTGCACTGTTATAAACATATATTTGTCCGCCCTTTTGTTATGTTTTCCAGAACACTTTATTTTCCAATAAAACACCCCACTGTTTACAGAAAGAGGCCCAGCACCTGACCAAGGCAAATAACATGGACCAATATTGAACCGTTCCACAAGCATTTCAAACAGACACCCTGTGAAACACCCAACTACAGTTTTAAAACGACATCTGGCAAACTTTACCATTTTCTTCGAAAATGAGTGTGTGTTGCCTGTGCCAGCTGGGATTTTACATTATACAATTCAACAGCTGATCTTCACAGCCGATGCACAAACAGCCAGTTCACTGAAAACAAATTAATTCGGAGCAGACCAACATTAGAAGATTACTTCTAGGGTTTGTACTTCAGCTGAGCGATGCATGTTTTATTAGTTTCGGGTTAGGAAAAAATCTCTCAAGATCATACAAACTTCACTAACTTAACAAAATCTGCAAAAAATAAATAAATTAAAAAAAAATAAATAAATATAATAAACAATTTGTAAATAACACCAAGATAAATGTTTGACTCATGAATATTAATTAGGTAAAATCACTATAGAATACAATACACTAATGCTAATTAATATTCATGAGACAAGTGTAACAACCCACCCACAAACCAACTTAACTGCTTCAGAACACTTTGAGTCATAAAAAGTACTGTCATTTTCTTTCAGGATGCTTTTTACCCTCTAATTCTTGATATCATTTTTTTAATAAACCGTTTATTCTATGATTAATCTGTAACGACTCAAAATATTTTTGACTGGAAAAAAAAAATCAAGATCCTACAGATGATAAAACTTCACTAACTGAACAAAAACGGCAAAAAAAAAAAAAAAAACAGCACCAAGATGAATGTTTGGCTCATGAATATTAATGAGGTAAAATCACTATAGAATACAATACACTAGTGCTAATTAATATTCATGAGGCAAGTGTAACAACCCGCCCACAAACCAACTTTACTGCTTCAGAACACTTTGAATCATAAAAACTACTGTCATTTTCTTCCAGGATGCTTTTTACCCTCTAATTCTTGATATAATTCTTACAGTGAACCGTTTATTCTGTGATTAATCCCTAACGACTCAAATTATTTTTGACTGGGAAAAAATCTCTCAAGATCCTACAGATGATAAAACTTCACAAACTTAACAAAAATGGCAAAAACTGCAAAAAACTGCAAAAAAATAAAAAAATAAAATACTCAAGACAATTTGTAAATCGCACCAAGATGAATGTTTGGCTCATGAATAATAATTCGGTAAAATCACTATAGAATACAATACACTAGTGCTAACTACAGACAATGTGTAAATAGCACCATGATGAATGTTTTGCTGTAGAATATTAATTTGGTAAAATCACTATAGAATACAATACACTAGTGCTAATTAATATTCATGATGCAAGTGTAACAACCCACCCACAAACCAACTTAACTGCTTCAGAACACTTTGAATCATAAAAACTACTGTCATTTTCTTTCAGGATGCTTTTTACCCTCTAATTCTTGATATAATTCTGAAAATGAACCGTTTTTTCTATAATTATTCCGTAACGACTCAAATTATTTTTTTGACTGGAAAAAAAATTCTCAAGATCCTACAGATGATAAAACGTCACTAACTGAACAAAAACTGCAAAAGAATTAAAATACACAGCACCAAGATGAATGTTTGGCTCATGAATATTACTTAGGTGAAATCACTATAGAATACAACACACTAGTGCTAATTAATATTCATGAGACAAGTGTAACAACCCGCCCACAAACCAACTTTACTGCTTCAGAACACATTGATTCATAAAAACTACTGTCATTTTCTTTCAGGATGCTTTTTACCCTCTAATTCTTGATATAATTCTTACAATGAACCGTTTATTCTATGATTAATCCGTAACGACTCAAATTATTTTTGACTGGAAAAAAAATCTCTCAAGATCCTACAGATGATAAAACTTCACTAACTTAACAAAAAAAAAAAAAAACTGCAAAAAAAACAAAAAACAGACAATTTGTAAATAGCATCAAGATTAAAGTTTGGCTCATGAATATTAATTAGGCAACATCACTATAGAATACAATACACTAGTGCTAATTAATATTCATGAGGCAAGTGTAACAACCCACCCACAAACCAACTTAACTGCTTCAGAACACTTTAAATCATAAAAACTACTGTCATTTTCTTTCAGGATGCTTTTTAGCCTCTAATTCTTTCTATAATTCTTAAAAATGAACCGTTTATTCTATGATTAATCCGTAACGACTCCTCAGAGCACACTAAAGCTTTTATTTTGACGTATCACAGCAGGTTGAATCAGATCATTCTCACCCTGCCACATCACAGCGTGTGAGCAAAAATTCCTCAGAGACACTTTCCAGATGCCCGCCTCTCAACCTGACAGACTAGCAGCCTGCTAGGGAGCAGATTGCCAGTGCCATGTTGTTGATTAAGGTTGCTTAAGGCTGTTTCGCGCTCGGATTGGCTTGTGAGAAAGAACTATAAAAATCTGGGCCGCACTGGATTTACACTGAGCGCTATTGTCCTGTTCACACAAACACACACACATGAACAATCCCCGCTCTCACAACAAGAGGCTACTGATCTGAGCCCCTTCAGGCTGAGTGTGTGTCTCTTTCCCTGCAGGACGAGTCACATGAGGAGTGGCATCATATAAAGGGGCGTGGCCACTGTCAGCAGTCTGACCAATCAGAGAGAATAAAGAGGTAAACATTTCGATACACCTGCACACAGCTGCAACAATCTGTATGAGACTTAATCACAAATCTATGACAGTTGAAAGTCAACATGAAGCTTTAACTACCCATTTTTACTTTAAAATCTGACACATTTCTGAAGAAAAAACAAAACAAAATATGGAATAAGAATGAAAACAGTGTAGTTAAACTAATATTATTATAAATTATTTTATTGACTGAAAAAATTGAAATAAACTAAAATATAAATATTAGTTGAACATTTCAAACTTAAAAAATGTAACTCATCTAAACATACTCGAATAAAGTTAAAGTTGAAGCTGCATTTGCAACTCATTTTACTTCTAAAATCTGACATATTTCTAAATGAAACAGGATACTGAAATAAAAAATGATCAATAAAAATTTTGATTTTACTGAAAAAAAAAAATTAGATAAAAAAAATGTAAAACACAAAAATAACAAAAACGTCAGTTATTTAAGATTTTACTGTTATTAACTGTTAAATGTAGATGTTAATGTTATTAAACTGGATTAAAATTGCATAGACAAATTAATTAAATTAAATAAATAAAAATTAAAACAACAATAACAAAAAAGTTAAAGTTGAAGCTGTATTTGCAACTTATTTTACTTCTAAAATGTGACATAATGCTGAATAAAACAGGATACTAAAAAACTTTTATCCATGTGGAATTAATAAATGAAAGTGTTGTTATTAAATGAAACTATTAAACATTTGCATTTACTGAAATAAAATATAAATATAAGATGAAAAAATAAAAATTTACACAAAAATAACAAAAAAGTTGAAGCTGCATTTGCAAACTATTTTATTTCTAAAATCTGATATATTTTTGAATAAAACAGAATACTGAAAAAATATTTTAAAAATGTAGATTTTATCCATGTGGAATTGATTAACGAAAGTGTTGTTATTAAACTAAAACTTTTTTTTTTCATTTACTGAAACAAAGCTGAAATAAAATAAATATTAGATGAAAATAATTAAAAATGTACACACAAATGTATACAAAAAAAGTTAAAGCTGCATTTGCAACCCATTTTACTTCTAAAAGTAAAACTAAAACTATTAAAAATATTTTTTGTTTACTGAAAGAAAGCTAAAAAATTATATAAATATTAGATGAAAAAGGATATATGTACACAAAAATTTGAAAAAAAAAAGTTGAAGCTGCATTTGCAACTAATTTTACTTCTAAAATCTGGCATATTATTAAACTAAAACAAAAGTATTTTCGTTTACTGAAACAAAGCTTAAATAAAATATAAATATTAGATGTAAAAAATTAAGTTAAAAATACAAGCTGCATTTGCAACTCATTTTACTTCTAAAATCTGACATATTTCTAAATGAAACAGGATACTGAAAAACAAATGTACATTTTATCGATTTGCAATTGATTAATAAAAGTGTTGTTATTAAATTAAAACTATTAAAAAATATTTCCGTTTACTGAAATAAAGCTGAAATAAAATAGAAATATTAGATGAAGCTGCAATTGCAACTCATTTTACTTGTGATATTGATTAATACAGTAGTGTTGATTTTTAATTTTTAGTTTAAAAGCATTTTATTAACTGAAATGATGATGATTTATTAAATGATGATTATGTGATGACAAATTTTTTTTAAATATACAACAAATGAGAAATATTTCCTTAGAGATTTTATAATAGTTTAAAAGTATTTTTTTATATAATTCTTGAAATGTATCCTCATTCACTTCCATAACTATAAGTGCAGCGTAAACATTCTCTGAACGTCCCACAAAAGCAAATACATTATATGGGTTTGGAACATGATCAAACTTTTCCATTAACCAGCTGATTGCAGCCAGACGGTGTTTTGGCGTCTTTAACGATGGTAAAACACACGAGACGTCTCTCTAGCCCTCTTTAAGCCCAATCTCTCCTGTCTCTCTACGATCGTTTGAGTCTTTTCATTTCCTGCGGTGTCTCGGCTCAGGACCAATCAAAGCTGGGATTGCCTCCCCTGGTTTCCTGCATGGTTTCATGTCTCATTAATAAAATGTCAGTGCACACACACACACACACACGAAAGTGCACACACACCTTTTCTCTCTCACAACAGGTCATCTAATTTAAACAGAGAGTGCCATAATGTCTCGGCTCCCACTGGTTTACATCATTTTACAATCCTGAATCCTGAATGGAGACTGACAATCTTCTAAACCAATCGGTCTTGGGTGGGTGGAGCTTATAGTACAAGCTGGACTCTCATTGGCTATTTATTATGTGCTTAATATGTTGTCCCACAGATGAAACACAGTAATAAAGATTTGGAGCAACATGAGGACACATGAAAAAAGACATAATGTAGCAAGCCTTTTTTTCCGTGAAGTTTTGAGCTTTCCTTTAGGCTTTATATGATTTTAGGTAAATTCAGGCCCCTTTTCTAAATGACCACATTAGAGCTTCCCAAAGGGTAAATTTCGACATCTAAAAAAAAAAAAATATTGACCTACAAAGTCCAGAGAAATGTACTTTTTTCCCAGTGTTGATTTCTTTTAAATTTCTCACAGACCTTTGGGGCCATGAGTCAAACAGGCCCACCAAGTTTTGTTCCGATCGGCCTCCGTTAACCATGTCTAATAGGTGCTCAAACTTCATAAGCCAATGGCGGCCAGTTTTTTTTTTTTTTTGAGATATGCAAATGTCCTTATAGACTCTTGTGGCATTTTGGACCAGGACTATGCACATGATTTACATTTTGACAGGACAGGTTGTGTAGGTATAGCCATTTTTTATGTTTTTTCCCTCTTATAGCACCACCAAGTGGCCAAGCTCCGCAATTTTTGTCCTCTGGGTGAGCTCTTACGTAAGGGTCCTGAGTTTGGCGAAGATATCTCATTCTGTTGAAGAGTTTTAGGCATTTTACGAAAATTGGCCCTTGCCCCCTTCGAACGGTTTGGCATCCCTTTCCTACGATTAGTCGAAAGTTTGATTTTTTTTTTTTTTTGGCAATTACTGATATTCGCTCTCCAGAGAATCTTTCTGCACTGGTTTGCTTGCGATTGCACAAAAAACCTAGGACAATCTGTTTTGTCCAGTGTGACTCAAGGATTCCAACGACATAAGACACTTAAGCCTGCAAATGACACTTTAGGAGTTATGAGCGATTTCATACTTTTGATTGCTGTAACGCCCCCGTCAGGCCAATTGGGATGAGCTTTGGTGACACTGTCGGCGGTGTGAGTACTACCCTCCCTCCAAGTTTCAAGTCTCTATGACTTACGGTTTGGTTTGAACAATCAGTTTTACGTGGAGATCGCTGATCCGTGACCATTCTAACAATTACAATAGTGTTCAAGCACGTTACCACAACAGAAGGGAGCACCAATGCTCCTGTAAATGTCAGAGTGTGATGAATGAGAAGGCCAATCAGAACAACAATCTCCAGCCTGATAGATGAACAACACTTCAGGCCCTTCCGCCTGGCATTTGGAGTGGACAGAGCGGGCTACATAAACAGGGTTTCTAATGAGCAATTGTGAATGTGTTTGTATGAGAGTTCATGAATGTGTGGGTGACTCGCAATGATTTTGCTCACAATATAAAATCAAGTAACATTCTATTTGTAACAATAACCTCTTTAAAATATGTCATATCAAATAAATACTATCGTTCAACAGTTTTGGGTATTTTTTTTTGTAATAAATTACTACTTTTGTTTAGCAAGCATGCATTAAATTGATCAAAGAGACGGTACTTTTGAACTTTCTTGAAAAAAAAAATGAGTTTCCACAAAAAATCAAGCAGCTCAACTGTTTTCAGCATTGATAATAATAAATGTTTCTAGAGTAGCAAATCAGCATATTAGAATGATTTCTGAAGGATCATGTGACACTGAAGCCTGGAGTAATTATGTTAAAAATTCAGCTTTGCATCTCAGAAATAAGTTACCTTTTAAAATATATTCAATTAGAAAGCAGTTATTTTAAATTATAATAATATTTCACAATATTACTGATTTTATTGGATTTTTGATCAGATAAATAAGAGACTTTTTAATGGTAGTCTGTAAATAAAAAGGCCGAAAAATACCACCCATAACTATTGTGGACGAGAGACAGAGGGACTGAGCAAGGAGAGAGAGCATGTGTGTGTGTGTTTGTGCAATGTAAGCACATGCTGTCCCCCATCTGCTGGCTGATAGGTTATTTCCTTTCCTGTGCAGCCAGGTTTCCTGCTTGAGTTTGACACACACTTCTTAACCTTTGGATAAGATACCTACATTCACACTCACACACACTCCTTAAACAAGTCCTGGATGCTACACACACACATGCATTGTCTATCCACAGACACGCTTGCACAAAACCCGCTGGAATATCTCCGTGTTTTCAGGCCTCTGCGGAGTGTTCGGTAACGGCGCTGATAATGAGAGACGCTGTGCCAGCGAAGCAGCAATAACAGGAACAATGAGAAAACAAAAAGAACAAGAAAAATCCTTTAAATATTCCTGCAGACGCAGAGAGGATCAGAGAGTGCGACTCTGCTGAACATGCAGCTTTCATAACCGCACGCAATGTGATGAACAATCAAGAAATGTGTGAAATGAACCCGACAGGACAGATCTTTCCACACTTGGATAAGCTGAATGAAATTGGCTTTTAAAATATAAATTAGACCATTTGTGTGCGTTTCAAGTTATCATCTTAAATTTCAGAGGCAAGTATATTTAAAGCAATAGTTCATTCAAAAATGTACATTTGCTGAAAATCGTCAGATTATCTAAGGTACAAATGAGTTTGTTTCTTCAGCAGATTTAGAGAAATATAGCATTACATCACTTACTCACTAATCGATCCTCTGTAGTGAATGGGTGCCGTCAGAATTACAGCTGATAAATACATCACAATATTCCACAAGTAATTCACACTACTCCAGTCCATCAGTTAACATCTTGTGAAGTGATAAAATGCATGTTTGTGACAAACAAATCCATCATTAAGACATTACAACACTTCAAACCATTGCTAAAATAATCTATAATCTATAATATTGCTTCCTCCAGTGAAAAGTCATCTCGTCAGAATCAAGAGAGAAATCAAGCACTGTTTACAAGCAAAAACAGCTTTAAACAATATGTGGGCGGATTTTGATGTGAGAGGACAACATTCGATGGACTTTTTCCATTGGAGGAAGTGTTATGCGTAATGGATTATGGACTTGTATTTTAGCTGGAAGCAACAGTTTAAAGTTAAAAACATCTTAATGATGGATTTGTTTCTTACAAACACACAACTGTTCACTTTACAAAATGTTAACAGATGGATTGGAGCGGTGTGGATTACTTGTGGATTATTGTGATGTTTTTTATCAGCTGTTTGGACTCTCATTCTGATGGCACCCATTCACTGCAGAGGACCCATTGGTGAGCAGGTGATTTAATGATATAAGTCTAAAATGTGGTAAACAACATTACTCCAAAAATGCTAAACAATGTGGCTTAACAACGATTGACCACTATTTATTTATTTATGCATTTTTTAATTTATTAATGCACTTATGCATGCATATATTGTTTTGTGCATTTAATTATGAATTTATTCATTTCTGCATTTAATTATTCATTTATGCACTTATATGCAATTATTTATTTGTGAATTTTTATTACGCATTTAATTATTCATTTATGCATACATTAATTTGAGAATTTAATTATGCATTATTAATTCACACGCTTATTTATGCATTTATTTATTTATTTGTGCATTTACTAATGTATGCATGCATTTAATTATGCATTTATTAAATGTATTATGAACTTAATTGTGTATTTATGCATAAATTAACGTATTTAACTATGCATTTGTTAATTTATTCATACACTTATTAATGCATTTATTAATGTATTTATGTACTTAATTGTGCATTAATTTATTTATTTGTGCCCTTAATTATGCATTTATTAAATGTATTTATGCATACATTAGTGTATTTAACTATGCATTTAATTTATTCATGTACTTATTAATGTATTTATTTATTTGTGCATTTAACTATACATCTATTAATTTATTCATGCACTTATTTATGCATTTATTTATTTATTTGTTCATTAAACTTTTAATGTATTAATTTATTGATGTTATTCATGCACTTATTTATTTGTGCATTTAAGTATGCATTTATTAATACATTTATGTTCTTAATTATGTATTTATGCCTTAATTACTTGTGTAATTAATTATGCATTTAAGCAAAAAAAAAGTCTAAAATGTGGTAAACAAATACCACAAATGCTTAACAATATGGCTTAACTTTTGTATTTAATGCAGGATATAACAGCATTTTCTTTTTTCTTTTAAAACAAATGTTTGACAAATTATGTAAACATACTCAAAAACCCCTTCCCAGACCATCCAGAAACTGACAAAATGGCTTGTTTAGAAATCATCACATATTGACAACACAACCATGAGCGAACATATGACCGATCATATTTATGTATCAACATCCATTCTGTATTCAGCAACTACACAAACTGTAGGCAATCATAACAGAGGCCGTTTACAGATAGATGTCTTAAAGGTACAGTAACAAAAACAGTCTTTTTTTAAGTATGAGAAAGAATTTGAAAAAGGACATTTAAACTATATCATGCCTAGAGCAAAAAAAAACTTGACTAACCTTTCCAGGAAAAAATAGAATGCAATGACAACAACAACAAAAAACCCTTTCTGACTCTTTCAGCCACTTTGACTAAGGAAACGTTGACCTTACCTTGAGCGGTGATGTTTCAGTGTATGATTTGGTCCATTGTAGCCAGTGAGCTGTAGGAGGAATCCAACCGTCACATCGCTCCTTCAGCCTTAAAACCTTCTGTCTCACACTCTATCTATCTATCTATCTATCTATCTATCTATCTATCTATCTATCTATCTATCTATCTATCTATCGATCCACAAAATGAAGAGGTGCAGTAGAAATCCAGGAGCACAACGATACCTGGAGAGAGAACAAGAGAGACTCAGGTTAGACGTTTATTCAGGTAATTACATAACCAGTCTTTATCGAAAAAGAAACCATGGCAGGGTGATCACATCCTGACATGAAGCGTTTATTACTTCATATTAAAATACATCAAGAAATAAAACAAACCAATGAATTAATAAAATGTGATTTAGTTTACAATTGACCACTATTTATTTATTTAATTATTTTTTATGCATTTAATTATGCATTTATGCACTTTTATTTTTGCATTTTAATATGCATTTATTTATACACTTAATTTTGTATGTATTCACTTATTTAGTTGTGCATTTAATTTTGCATTTATTAATTCATTTATCCAGTTAATTATGTATTTATGCAATTATTTATTTGTGCATTTAATTGTGCATTTATTAATTCATTATGCAGTTAATTATGTATTTATGTAATTATTTATTTGTGCATTTAATTATGCATTTATTAATTTATTTATGCACTTATGTATGTATTTATGCATTTATTTATTTGTGCATGTATTATTTTATTCATGCATTGAATTGTGTATTTATGTATTTATTTATTTGTGTGTTTAATCATGCATTTATTAATTTATTTATGCATTTAATTTTATATTTATGCAATTATTTGTGCATTCAATTATGCATTTATTAATAAATTCATGCAATTACTTATGTATTTATGCATTTATTTGTTTATGCATTTATTAATTTCTATGCACCTAATTGTGTTATGCAATTTTTGATTTGTGCAATTAATTATGCATTTATTAATTTATTTATGCACTTAATTGTGTATTTATGCATGTATGTATCTGTGCATTTAATTATGCAATTAGTATATATGTTTGCACTTAATGTATTTTTGCATTCATTTATTTGTGCATTTAATTTAGCATTTATTAATTTAATTACGCACTTATGTATTTATGCATTTATTTACTGGTGCATTTAATTATGCACTTACAAATTCATTTACGCACTTATTTATGTATTTATGCAATAATTTATTGGTGCATTTAATTATGAATTTATTAATTAATTTATGCAATTACTTACATATTTATTAATTTCTATGCACTTAATTGTGTATTTATGCAATTTTTTATTTGCATATTTAATTATGCATTTATTAAAGCACTTATGTATTTATGCAGTTGTGCATTCAATTGTGTATTTATGCATTCACTTATTTATTCCTTTTTTATGCATTTATTTGTGCATGTACTTAAATCTGTAATTTGTAAATGTACTTAAAACTTCAGATTTTGTTATTACTATCTCATTAACTTTTAACAAAGTTCAAACTAATTTACAAAAAAATAAAGAAAAAATAACAGCAAGTTCTAGTGTCAATATAAGTCTACATTTTGCCCCTTTTTATTGTGTGCCAGGCCAAAATCAAGCAGGACTTGAGGTATGGTTCACATTTATAAGACAAACAATGCAGGTTAGTCACACACTGAAGTGCATACAGGTTTGTTCAAGTATGAGCAACAGCATCACTAATAGCAAGTGCCACTAATGACATTCCCTCCTAATGTCTCTCTCAGAATGAGTCCTGTTAAACACAACCATTTCAAACACACAAATTACAGAGGAAATCGACTTCACGCCTCATTTCTACTGAGCTCGCTGTTGCTGTTTGTAATGGGAGTGAATATATTTAACAGCTCCCGACCATCCAGCCATCCTTCCATCAGATTCAGATGGCGTCTTAAAATTTAAAGAGCTCTCGGCATCGCCGCACATCGCAGAGATGACTTCTGAGTGTGATATAATCCCAGCAGTCCCTCCAGGGGACGCCATACATGAATTTAAATGAGCGCCAGAGATGGAATGGAGTGGGAGGAGGGTTTGGATAAAGACTGAGAAAAGGAAACACACTTGATAGACACAAGGAGGAGGAGGCACAGACAGGGGTGACAGAGTACAATTTATCTACCTGGGAAAAGAAGCTGCAAGGGTACCGATTCCATATGTTTGTGCATTTCAAGCTGTTGCTATGGTGAACATCCAGTCTAGCAAACAGACTAAGGTTATCAAGCGGGTTACCAAGTTTTTTTGCTTGGAATCATGGGTAAAGTGGACACATTTCATTAAAATGGCTGTAAAATTGGCCATTTTTATTTTTTATGGAATATTTAGCATATTATAAATTATTATTCAAAACTGTTTTCCACCAGATTAGAAAAATTTAAAATTATTGTCATTTAATTTAATTTTAATTTAATTTTATATTATTTATTTTATAATGAAATCTAATGTTAAAAAAATAGATTTTATATACATATACATATCTACATATTCAGTACATAATATCATATATTACTGATATAAAAATTATGTATATATAAAAAATAATATAAAGTTTTATATATATATATATATATATATATATATATATATATATATAAAATAACATAAAGTATAACTAAATAATAATAATAATAACATAAAATCAAGTAAAAAAATATATTTTTAACTAGAACAAATCAAATTTATTTAAAAAGTGTAATAAAAATATGAATAATTACTAAAAAGTAAAAAGATTCCCCGCTAAAGTTTACGCAATTTTTCAAAACAAAAAATCTAATCAAATAAAAATATTTTTAATGAAAAAATAACATAAAACCAAAAAAAAAAAATTATATATATATATATATATATATATATATATATATATATATATATATATATATATATATATATAATCCAAAAACAAATAAATTAAAGTAAAGTGTATTAAATAATATAAGAATTATAAAAGTGATGAGTCCACCTTCAGATATCTGCTATTTTTCTGAAATAATCAAATAAATAATAATAATACTTTGTTTAATTAAAATAAATAACAAAGAATAGCAAAAATTAAATGACAAAATTTGAAAATAAAGTAAAATCAAATCAAACAACAATTTTGCTGAAAAACTGAATTAAATAAAATAAAATAAACAATAAAAAATACAAGTTTAGAAAGTGTATTTTCTCGGAAAACTAAAATGTAAAAAATTATACAAATAATTACATAAAATTAAAAAATGAAATAAAAAAGTAAATTATCTAAAAATGTAAGTGTAACAAAAGTGATTAAATATTATTAATTTTAGAGTGTCAAAATTGTGGCTACTCAGAAATTTCATATTTATAAATATTTAAATTATGCAATATTTAATTATCAATATTATTCATATTTAAATATTGGTTTTGTAAATTTTGTAGAATATTAAAATCATTTTAATCATTTAATTAAAAAAATATATTAAAGTATTCAATTTAAATTTAAAAACTAAAAAATGTATTTATAAAATTTGGGGGAAAAATATATATAAGTGGAAATTTTAATATATAATTTTTTTTTTAATTATAATTATTATTATATAAAAAAATAAATAAAATAAAATATTAATTTAAATTTCATCAGGAAAGCAGGAGCAGTTATTGGTGAACAACAGCTCTCACAATGACCGGCTTTGCTGACAAGTAATTTTTTCCACTAAGCAAAAGAAACACATCTTTCATATCATGAGTGAAAAAGGGCCATAACAATATAACGCTGACAGAAATGCTCCATGGAAATGTATGAGGCGTAACATCAACAAACGCTTGTCTCTGAGGCTCTCTGTGTGTTTGGGTCGTCCCTGGTGAGCCGGAAGATTTCTGTGTAACCTTTCATAGAGCAGATGAAAGCATCAGATCTCAGACGGGTGATGCCCTGCCAGTGAACTCTGATGAGGAGCGAATAATCCCTGATCTCCTCCTGCGGGTCTCCTCTCATGATCTCCACAGTCACACTCTCTCATGCTGAGCTTCTGTGCCGCTGATTTCAGCTTCAGTTGCATTGATAACAGGCTTTGGTTCTCTGATATGACAGCTAAAATAGGTCTAATGAACTGAGAACTGAATGCAGCACAGAAGCATCCTGAATGAACGGAGCTGATCGTTTGTACACTAAAAAGAAATTATTCTTCCGAGTTGTAAATAAAACTGATTATTGGAGTACAAAAGAATACTATTTAAACCTTTCTACTTCAAAATTTCACATTGAATTCAATTTACTAGCAATTACTGAGTAAAAATTGTTTCTATACCAAATTATTTTTTCTGTACAGAAACAAATGCAAGTTGTCAGCTTTATTTAAATACATTTATAAAGACTGGAATAAAAATGGAATAAAGACTGTAAATGTAATTGATTACTATATTACTACGAATATTATATATTTTTAAATGATCTAAAATAAATAAAATAAAATAAAATAAAAGTGTAATAAAAATAATAAATAATAACAAAAGTGAAAATTTAATTAAATAAAAACTTATTTTTAATAAAAAAATACATAAAATATAACAAAATTCAAAAATAACAAAAAAATCAAATAATTCTAAATAAATCAAATAAAAAAGTGTAATAAAAAATTCAATAATAAAAGTAAAAAGAGTCCACCCTCAAGTCTATGCAATTAAAAAAAACTAATTAAAATACAAAAACATTTAAAATAAAATAAAATATAACAACATTTAAAAATAATGTGAAATATTTTTTTTAAAAAACAAATAAAAAAATATATGACAATTTAAACATAATTTAAAATCAAATTTCTTAAAAAAAAATTAGGTGAATAAAATAAAATAAAAAGTGTATTCAAAATAAAATTAATAAAAGTGAAATAAAAAATGTATTAAAACAAATAACAAAAAACAACAACATTTAAAAATAAAATCTAATAAAAAATTTGATTAAAAATAAAAATTCACAAAATAAAAGGTATCAAAATATAAATTAAAAAATAAAGTAAAATTACATCAAATAAAAATACAACAACAACAAACAAAAAATAAACAATAAGGTAAAATAAAAATGATCTAAAATCAAATTAATTAAGAAAAAAAAGTTTAGAAAAAGTTAGTATTTTTAGAGGGAAAAAAATAAAATTAAAAAACTATTAAAAAATAAATAAAATAATTAATTAAAAATGAAATATAAATTTAGAGGGTAAAAACGAATAATACATAAAATGACCTAATATATATATTCATACATTTAATAAAACATATCTATAATAAAATTATCCACCCTCAACTCTTTTTGATTTTTCAAAAATAATAAAAATCCCTGTAATAAAAAAAAAAATTAAAATAACAAAATGTAACAATTTAAAAATAAATAAAAATCAAAAACAACAAAATAAAAACAATAAAATTAAATAAAAAGTAAACAGTTTAGAAAAAACTATTTTTATAGATTTTTAAAAAATAAAATTAAATAATAATATAAATAAATGAATATAACTAAAAAAAATCCTACTTTGCTAGCTCTGAACAGTAATAGCACACCTCAACTCAACAAAACACATGATTTGAGGAATCATTCAAGTGCGTGGCACAAACCAGTTACGTGCCAGAGTTGATGGGTCAGGGGTTTCTTCAAACCCCCAATGCAAAGTACAAGCAATAATACTACTAGAGATAGATTATAAATTATACAGTCAGAAAGATTTGAACAGCGCTATTAAATGCGCAAAGGCCATTTCCATTGCTACTTCATGAATGCATAATACTGCCGAGACCCACAGCGCTCTACGTGTCCTATCTCATCCAATCACCTCCAGCCTCTCCTGAGACCACAAACATCTCTGAATCAAAGACCAACAACTGCGCTTTTTCAGAAAGAGCACAGAAATACACCAATCGGCACGGTTTCGCATCCGTATCTGGATGTGTGTGCGATTGTGCGTCCCTGGGCAGATCTCACTAATTAGCGGCGTTTGTTCTGCCAGCAGTCTTCGAGATCAGGCTTTATATTTAAAACCTCCATTAGCATGCCATATTTGAGCGAAACACGACTGGAATTTACTGGGATTACAGCAACGGTCCTGTAAATACTCTACAAAGCCTCTTTGAATGAAGTTTAGTGGTGTAATGCGCACATGTGCGTTTGACCCGCTGATTCAGGATGGATTTATTTCAAGAGACGCTCCTTATGTGACTCACCCACATTCACAAGAGCTAAAACCTATTCAGGATGATTTTTAATTAAACTGTTCAAGGTTTTTGTTGAAATCGGCCATGCGTGTTGAGACTAGTGGGATAAAATAACTCTAAACCTTGCTTGCGCAAAACTGCATTCAGTCTTGCAGAGCTGACACTAACTATTCTTAAAGGAACAGTTCACCCAAAAAAAATTAAGAAGGCCTAGAAAAGTTTTCCTCATTAAAAGGACAATTTTACGGCTCAAATTGCACATTTTTGTATAGAGGAATTATATGTATGAGCTCTGCATTTCTGCTTTCAATTTCAAAGAGATATTTGTTTTGCAAAATGAGATGCTGTTTTCTGTTAAACAAAAAGAGGCAGCGAATAGTCGCGGACAAGTTTTGAATAGGACAAAAAAGTAAGTGCGTTTATAAATAATAATCAAATAAAAATCGAATAATATTTTTCAAAATACAAAATAATATTTATTATTAAAAATATTTTAAATATTTAAAAAAATATTTTAAATACTTAAAATAAAAATAAAATGTACTGTAAAAAAATTTGAATTAGCATATTTAATAAAATACAAGAAAATATTAATTTAAAAAATAATATTTAAAAGATAAAAAAATCTTAAGAATATTTAAAATACAAATCGAATGTAAAATAAAAAATAAACATATTTAGAATTAAGATAATATTTAATAAAATATATTTAATATATTAAAAATTATTTAAAATAAAAATGTTATGTAAATAAAAAATAAAATAAAATGTAATTTAAATAATAAATAATAAATTAAAATAAATGTAATTAAATTATTAAAAATGTATATTAAATAAAATGTGTAAAATAAAATAAGCCATTTTTTAAATTACATTTGTAAATTAATAAAGTAAAGTCAGTATTTCTGCTTCTAAACCCTCCAAAACATAGCCTCCACAGACTTTGGTCTTTAGTGCATTACAGTAAAACCTGTACAAACCAAGCAGTGAGTGAAAATGATGGTCTGTAGTAATGGCCAGCACATGAAACAGCTTCACTGAAGGGAAATGTGGCAATTCAAAGCAGAAGCGCAGCAGACAGGAAGCTGCCAACACGAGGCTGATCAGATCCCTGCTGGGAGTCTCGAAATATCGCTTCTAATCGTGTGTCATTTCCAGACCCAAAGTAACTAATGACGGCCTGGATTCGGCGGCCTGATTTCAACTGTCACAAACCAGGGCAAAACTTCAATCATTCACACCAATAGCCTGATTTCCCACTTTGAATAACATGCCTATATGACTAGCCAATCACCACCAAGCAAGCAGAATAAACAAGTCTTCTCTCTCTCTCTCTGTTCACTGTTTTCTTTCCATCTGACCGTATTTTCTTTCCCTGGTGTGCGTTTCCCTCCCTGAGTGGGCATCTGTTTCCTGTCAGTGAAATATCAGGTTATGAAGCATATCTGTGTGTTGATGATATGCTTGTGTTCTGATCATGTATCATAGATGGATGACAGCAGGACAGACAAAGCTGGGATTCGCCGTCGGCCGTCGGGAGGCAGATGCGGGTATTAGTGAATATTATGTGACGGCGAAACGATATTTGGCAACACAGAATCTGGATGGCTGGGAAAGAAACACGGATCTGATGTGAGATGAGCCTTTAAATCTAAACTAAACAAGCAAGAAATCATCAAAGTCCAACTGGAACTTCATTATTGAAGACTGAAAAAATATATGAAATAATATGTGTAATATGTGTTATGATATTTTAAGTATATTAAATAAATATAATTTATATATAAATATATATAAAACTAAAATATAAATTTTTACAATTACTTAAGATATATTAATTATTAGAATGCAGTACAAAAATACAGTACATATTTTATACTGTAATATATATATATATATATATATATATGATTGGCTATATATATATATATATATATATATATATATATATATATATATTAAAGAATGAAAAATATAAATTAAATAAATATAATTAATATATAAATATATGTATAGTTAAAATAAAAATATTCCAAAATTATCTAGCATACACTAATAATATTAATTATTAGAAATGCAGTACAAAATACAACTGAAAAATATACATCATTGTATACTGCAGTATATATAAATAATAATAATAAAAATAGTTATATATATATATATTAAATAGATATATATATATATATATATATATATATATATATATATATATTTGTTGTATCAAATTAATTTTAATAAATATCAAAATAATGCTATATAATATATATATTAATGCTGATAAATACAGTATAATATATTCATAAAAGTCCAACTGCAAAAAAATAGTATTTTATATTAGCTGAATATTAGTATGAATTATTCATAAAAATGTAAAAAAAAAAAAATTATACAATAAATTGTAATAATATCTACAATAATCTAAAAAAATAAATAGTACAGTAATATTAATGGTATTTACTAATTACTTAGTATTACAAAATATTGTATTATATCTTCACAAGAGTCCAATCGGAACATATAAAATATTATATTTGTGCAATAAAATTATAATGCATAAAATATTTTAAAACATTTCAATAAATATATTTGTATTTTATACAAATTATTTATAATTGTTTAATTATAATGATTTATTGCATATACAATTATTTTATATTAATATATTTCTTAATATACTTTATACAAATTATACATAATTTGTCCAATTGAAACATTTAAAATATGATATTTGTATACATAGGTTATATTATTATATTATATTAATTAATAAATTAATAATAGTATAATAAATAAAACATTTTATACCAATATTATTTCCTTTTTAAAGAATATAAATATCATAATATATTTAATAGAAATTATTTATAATTGTTTAATTATATTTGTTTATGCAATTATTAAAATACTGTACTTTTCATGTAAGTCTAATTGGAACATTTAAAATATAAAATCTGTATATATAACAAATTAAATTATATTATTATAAATAAAATATAAAAAAGCTTTTTTTTACAATTACAATTATTATTTGATTTTAATAAATATCTTAATATATTTAATACAAATTATTTATAATTGTTTAATTATAATTACTTGTACAATTTTTCTTTTATATTAATATATTTATATACCCTTTTTATATTATTTATTATTTATATTAATATTTATTCATACACTTTTATTATTTATATTAATATATTTATATGTATTTATAATTTTTGCCATTTTCATTTGTTTATTATTTATATAAATATATTTGTATGTATTTATAATTTTAGACATTTTCATTTATTTTATTTTTTTCTTTCAGAAATAAAACTAGAGTACAATAAGCTAGTAATTTTTTTTACATTTAAAAAATTTACATTTTCTCACTTCACATGCATTGGCAGGTGTGGCAAAAACTTAATTTTGTCCCACCACTGTAATCAAAGACAAGTCTCTGTGTTAGTAAACCACTGATTAAAAAAAAAAAAAAATCCATCAGACATCCAGCTATAGCTGGTCAATACTGCAGTGGACTCCCGAGTCCCTGAACACTTCCTGTCCCTCATTTAGCAGTGATCCGTCTCTTCCTCTGCTCTCTTCCTCTCAGATGCTGCTGCTCGTGCTGCACATAAACAGCCCCAGTGGAAGAAAGGCCTGCATTGTGTCCACTGCACCTGGACTAGTGTGCTCCGCGTGGGGGTTTGGGTCTCTGGGTCCGCTCCAATCTCTGAGTCAGAGCGACGCCGAGCTCAAAGCCCACTCTCTTTGACTGAGCATCCCACATCTGTGCTGAAAGCCAGGATGTTTCTGATTAAAGGAACGCTTCACACAAAAAATATGAATATTTGGACATCATTTACTCACTCGCATGTCATTCCAAACCTGTGTGACTTTATTTCCTCTGTAGAAAACACAAGATGTTTCTTTAGCTAAGCAGATGCTGTTATTTATGAACTATTATTTTTATATTTAATCTTATTTAATAATTAATATTATATTTACTTTATTTGAAATAGCTTTTATTTTTAGTTTTCAGCTGTTGTTTTCTTAACTTTATTATTTTTATTAGTTTTTAATTTTTTTAAATAGAAAAGTCATTCAATTTATTTTAGACAAATTAATGTAATAAATAATACATTTATTACATTTTAAAATAAAATAAAATAGTTAATTTAAAAAACTTAAAATAAATAAATAAACTAATTCAGTAAAACACTATGAATATATAATAACATTAGTCTGAACATTTCTTGGTTTGCATTCCACTCAATTAAAAAAAAAAAATAATAATTAAAAAATAAAATTCAATAAAAAATAAAATAAAATAAAATAAAATAAAAAGTAATAAAATAAATAAAATAGAAAATACAACAAATAAAATAATTAATTAAAAAATAAAATAACCAAACAAAAGAAATACTACAAAAAATAAAAAATAATTAATTAAAAAATATTTATTTTTTAAAATAAAATAATAACTAATTAAACATTTAAAAATAAAAAAAATAAAAAATAATAATATATATATATATATATATATATATATATATATATATATAATATATATATATATATATATATATATATATATATATATATTATATATATATATATATATATATATATATATATATATATATATATATATATATATATATATATATATATATATATATATATATATAATATATATATATATATATATATATATATAT